>NC_041390.1:109691116-109696534 GCF_002162155.2 Triticum dicoccoides
GAATGTCTCATAACCACCATTAATTAATTCACACACACACACACACACATACATATATATATATATACAATTAGCTAGCTATCTACAATTTCTCCTAATTGGTGCCATCGAAGCCAGTGGCATTAGCCTAATTGGTGCCTTCGGAGCACGATAACAATTGGAAGTGGTTCATGGCGGCGGTAGCGGGTAATAGTATTCTCCTTTGGGATCTATGACCTGGTCGAACAAAAATCCTGCTATTTCCTCTTTAATTGCTTCTATGCGGTCCTCTGGTAGGAGCTTCTCCCGCACCTCTTTGAACTGTTAAGAAGGAGATCAATATGCATGTGTATTAATTGTGTGACTAGATATCAATAATGGTGTAAAAATTGTGAATAGTGTTCTGACAAATGTACCCACTCCTGTCTTTGAGATCTGCTCCTTTCGGATGCCATCATACGAATGTTCTCGCAAATGTAGTATGCACACAGATTATTCCCCGGCGCCTGCTTCAGGGCCTTTACGAGAATGGAATTTGATCAGATAATAATTAATCAAGCATGATAATTAAAGAGATGGCAGCTAGCTAGTACTACTTAATTACTTACCTGGGGTCGATACCATTTCAGATTTTGTTTCCATGGGCCTGGAGTGGCCCTGATGAACTTTGCCCAAGCCCTGCCCGCCGACAAAGAAAATGAATAAATGGGTTATTAAATAGTTGTTATCAGGAAATGACAAACTAATTAAATAGGCCGAGATATAGTTAATAATGATTGAAATTATCTGTTGACTATCCCCTTCACGATGGTGTAGTCAGTTGGTTTCTTAAGTAGTGAGTCTAGTACTTCAACTGTTCTTTCATCAACTTTAATGATTAACAAGATCCAGTGAAATCTGCATGCACACACGTTTGCATGTCTTAATTAACCGGGCATATGTAAGCAAAAACATGTAGCTAGCTAGTAGGCAAAAATAGAATTTGTAGTACAAGACAGTGTGACTAACTCAAAGTTGTAAGGAAGTAGTATATCTTCATTGTATTTGAGGCGCTTGAAGAACTGTAGCATGCTTTCCTCTACACTTTTTTCGTAATATGGATCTAATTTCCATGTGTATTCATTAATGGTATTTGGGTCAACGAACCCAATGCCATAGCGTCCACCTTTTTTCATTTCATAAATCTTCATCCTGCATAATACCACAGAAAAGAATATAGTGAGGATAATTACAGGTAATGATTGATCAAAATGATCACTACAGCTAGCTTGAGACTTAAATTACATAAAGAAATCACTTACAGACAATAGCAACTAACGATAGATTTGTCGAGTGTGTCTTGATTGTATAGCTGAAATAGTTCTGAATACTCAACGGACACAGCTTTCTTGTGGTAGTAATGATCCTTCTTGACATTCACCATGAGGGACTCTCAATTGGAAATCTTGGTAATGTCCATGTACCATTGATGCAATTCATACATTCTCGTTGGGAGCTTCTTGACCTCGTCTGGCTCGACCAAAGGTTGGCCCCAGACATATTTCCGTTTTATTTCCTCTTCTCTAGTTGGAGACATGGGCTCGATATCGAGAAGTTGTCCAACAGTGATCATGAGCATTTCAGCCTACTCAATATGCTCCTCGGTTATTACCACATCGCCCAGCCCAGGAACGTTAACGGTTTGCCCACAATAATATTGGGCGCGCCTACTCTCATGTGTTGTTGGCACAACAAGCGGGGGGATTGATTGCGCCGTCTGTTCTCCCAGCTGGGGAACGGTTTTACCGCTCCTTTTGCCAGCTAATTTGCTCGAGCTCGAGCTCGCCTCTTTCTATAGACGTGCTCGATTTAACTTCTTGATGTGGCGCTCATAGTGTGTGTCAACAGGCTTGGGAGCTGGTGCTCTAGCCATACGAATGAAGTGGTCAATCTTTTCCTCAGGCACTTTCTCCCTTGGCGGCGATGGCGGTTTCGGTGCAAAATGGGCTTCCACCTCGGCCTTTGATATGGCTACATTTTCCTCCTCGGACTTGTCGTAAGGCCTCTGCGGAAGAGGCGCGAGGCTTGGACCATATTGAAATTGCTTGCCTTCGCCTGTACCTCCAGTACTAGCTCGACTTGTACCGCTACGCACCATAGCTGAGGCGGCTCTATTCCGTGATTGCTGAGGCGGCGAAGACGGCTGATGTGGCTGAGTTGGAGGAGGAGGAGTGGCCTGAAGCTGAGCCGGACTTGGAGGAGGAGTGGCCTGAAGATGTGTCGGACTTGGAGGAGGAGTGGCCTGACGCTTTGCCGGACTTGGAGGAGGAGGAGTTGCCTGAAGCTGTGCCGGACTTGGAGGAGGAGTGGCCTGAAGCTGTGTCGGACTTGGAGGAGGAGTGGCCTGATGCGTTGGTGGACTTTGAGGAGCGGAAGTCTCATGACTTGGTGGCGGACTTCGACGAGGAGTCGAATGACGCGGTGTCGGTGGCCTTCGAAAGATGATGCAATCCTTTCTCCATAGGATGATACGATGGTTGGCCTCTCCCAGTGTGTGCTCATCGTCACCTCCAGGAATGTCAAGCTCTAGCCCCGAATATTGGTCCACCACCTCATCAACCAAGACACGAGCATAGCCCGCTGGAATCGGGTTGCAATGGAAGGTTGCCTCGGGGGGATTTGTAAAAGCAAGGGCGTCCGCCACCTTCATGGATATGTTCTTCATTTTGAAGTGTAGCTCGCAGTTAGTGTTCTCCATGATGTCATCCACTGGGTAGCTATCCAGCAATGTGTCGCCCGGGGCGGAACCCACGCTGCTTCTCGGCATGGATGGGACGGTGCTATCCAATGCTGGATCATCCGCTAGCTGCTGCAGCTACTGAGATCCCCTTTGCTGGCTAAGTGAGTTGATCTGCTCCTGCTGCCGCTGGAATTTGACTGCCAAGTCCGCATGCGCTGATTCTAGGCCTTGAAGGGGTTCATAGTCTAGCTTCCTCTGCTCCTCCTCCATCTTCCTCTTCTTCTCCTCCGCAATCTTCTTTCTCGCACGGGTTCTATAGTCGGCGTTCCAGTCCAAAAACCCCTCATACCACGAAATAGAGCCCATGCCTCGTGTTCTTCCCGGGTGTTCAGGATTTCCCAGGACACACGTAAGCTCGTCGTTCTCTTTGTTGGGATGGAACACCCCCAATCGAGCCTCTTCTATTGCAACAAGTAGCTTATCTTCGGCTCCGTCCAGACATGCCTTCTTCGAAACTTTGCCTTTCTTCGGGTCCAACCCCCCCCCCCCCATGCACATAGAACCAAGTCCTGCACCTGGGGGGCCAGCTCAATGTTTCTGGAGTGACACCTGCATCCTCCATCTCTTTCTCAGACTTATCCCACTTAGGCATTCCCACCGCATAGCCACCTAGCCCCAGCTTATGGAACTTATCCTTTTTTGTGGCATTGGCCTTGTTTATGCTCGACCGTTCCTTAGATAATTCTGAATCCTTGAATTTCACAAAATCGTCCCAATGAGCACATTGCTTCTCTAGTGTTCCCTCGAATACTGGAGTCTTCCTTCATCCCTTGACGTACTTGGCCAATTCACAATTCTTGTGGTTGTTGAATGCAACCGACATCTTCCTAAGAGCAGCGTCCTTGACTTTCTCCACATCTGCATCTGTGAAATGATCTAGTACAGTGAATTGTTCCATGAGCGTTTCCCAAATCAGAAGTTTTTGTCTGTCGTCGACAAAAGTAACTCCTGGACGTGGCTTTGCTGGCTCTCTCCATTCTTGAAGGGAGATCGGGAGTTGGTCCATCACAAGAACTCTGCACTGACGAATGAACTTGTCCGCAATCTTCTTAGGCGCTAATGGTTCGCCATTAGGTTTGATGGCCTCGATATTGTAATTTACACCCTCCTTCAACTTTTTGTTCGGGCCTCGTTTCCTGTTGCCTGAAGATTTGCTCGATCCGGATGGCTGAAAGAAGAAAGATCAATTCGTTAATATATCTTCAAGTCATTTAAAACATGTGATGATCACCAGATGCCTGCTTATATAAATATATATACCTCGCTGGTCTTTGTTGTTTCAAGATCAACATTTTCTTCGTCATGTTCATAGTTCATGACTTCATCAATTCGGTCATCGCGATCGAATATCATATCACCCTCCCCGGTGTTGTTTAGATATTCGGAGCCGTCATAATCTTCTTCATTCTGATCATCATCTGGCCCGCGAGGATTGCGTATGATATTGAACAGGGCCTCTTCTCCCTCTCTGCCGGTATTGTCCGCCATAGGTTTTGTTTAACTAATCCAAAAGAAATATATTCAAATTACAGTGCATGGATGCAATCAATTAATAAGGAAAAACTGAATCAATCATAGTACATAATAAGCATCATCGAATATAATCTCGAATAATAGACATAATCTCGAATACATCGTCTCGAATAATATATATAATCTCAAATAAATCATCTCGAATATTATATATCGAATACATCACTAGCTAGCTAATAAAGATCGAATACTAGAGAGTAATCTAGGCGGTGGACAACCAAAGTGAAGGAACCATCACTGGATCATAGCTCGGGTGATCTCCCCAAAGAACCTGCCAGTTATTGGAGAACCTGACATCCATAGGAGTCATGTAGCGATGGACGTGCTCGTCCTCCTCCCTGACACGGCGACGTACCACCTTCGGCGGGGCCAACTCCCTCCGCACCGAAAGTGGCCCACACGAACGCCACCAAAGGAGATGAGGGTCCACGACGGGACCCGGGGCCGGGTTCCTCACCAAGCGTCGCGCTCCTGAAGGTAGCACCTCCCAGTGCCAGCCCAGCGGAGCCCAGTCCCGGACATGGGTCCTCTAAAGCAGGACGTCGTCGCGAACGGGTCGATGGCGAGGATGCGGGTCAGGCATCGTCGACAACAAATACTATATGCCGCAAAAGTAAAGTAACATTTTTTAAATGATGGATTGTGATTTCATATATGCAAATTCTAAATTTTATAACTAAAACTCACATTTCTAATATTTCTATAACTAAAACTAACATTTCTAATATTTCTATAACTAAAACTAACATTTCTAATATTTCTATAACTAAAAAACATTTCTAATATAACTAACATTTCTATATAACTAACATTTCTAATATTTCTATATAACTAACATTTCTAATATTTCTATATAACTAACATTTCTATATAACTAACATTTCTAATATTTCTATAACTAAAAAACATTTCTATATAACTAACATTTCTAATAATTCTATAACTAAAAAAACAGAAAGATTTTGTGTGTGTGTGTGTGTGGTACATGGCGGCCGGGGCAGGAGCTCACCGGCGAGGCGCGACGACGGGGGGCGGCGACGGGGACGGGGACGGAGACGGAGACGGCGACGGGGACGGGGCGGCGATGACAAGGACGGGGCGACGACGGGCCGGGCGGGGACGACGGG
>NC_041390.1:109696702-109771740 GCF_002162155.2 Triticum dicoccoides
CGGGAGGACGGGGCGCGGCGCGGTGACGGGGCGCGACGCGGCGACGGGGACGGCTACGGCGACGGACGGCGACGGGGTCGGCGACGAGGGGCGGCGGCGACGGGGCAGAGGAGAAAGAAGGAGAGGGAGAGATGAGAAACTGACAATTTTTTTGAAGTGTTTTGTTATATAGAACAACCTTTAGTACCGGTTGGAGCCACCAACCGGTACTAAAGGTCTGTTTTGGCCAGGCCAAGCGGCGGGAACGGCACCCCTTTAGTACCGGGTGGTGGCTCCAACTGGTACTAAAGACCCCCCCCCCCTTTAGTACCAGTTTGAGCCACCACCCGGTACTAAAGGGGGTGCGCTGGCGTAGGTGCGGTGCGAAATGTTTAGTCCCACCTCGCTAGCCGAGGGGCGTCCGCACTGGTTTATAAGCCCCAGTGCGGTAGCTCCCTCGAGCTCCTCTCCAAAGCAGGCCTACTCGGCCTAAATGTTCTGTGCTGCCCTGTGGGCCTACTGGGCCTTTGCGGGCCTGCATCCTGGCCCAACAACAGGTTGGGTTTCTAGTCGTATGCAGGCCGCTGTGGCGCAGTAGGTGGGCTTTTTTCTTATTTTTTTGCTTTATTTATTTTTGTTTTATTTATTTTTGAGTTGTTTTTTGCTGTATTTAGAGTTTCTTTGTGAATATTTTTGCTTTAGGTACAAAAATTTACAAACTTTCTGTTAGTACCGGTAGTTTACAAATTTGAATAGTTTATATTTTGAATTGTTTGAAATTTGTGTGAATCACTAGTTTGTGAATAACTTAACTTTGAAAATAGATTTTTCAGTGATTCTTTTTTCTTATGTTTAATATTAGTGTGTTTTATCATTATATTCAATTTGGTAATGCTTAGGTTATTTAAAAAATGAAATGCCTTTTTAACGGATGAGTTTTCGTCCGAAACCCTGATACTTCGAAAGAGATTGTCCATTTTGTATACGAAGTGCATCCAGTTTTTGCGGTAACCCTCTCTACTTTTTTGCACATGCTATGTGGGTGAAATTATGATATCATGCCAACTTTCAACCTTTTCTGAGTTCATTTGAAATGCTTTTCAATTTCAGGGTCATTTAGCTGAAAAAGTTTAGTAAATGCATGAAAGAATTTGCTTGCACATAAAATTTCTTCACGTTTCAAATGCCAAAACACATAACTAGCTACCCTAACTATTACAGAGATTCCCTCCTAGGTGTGAAACACAGAAGAAAGTGATGATAGTGAAGTCGATCACATCCCAGATCTTTGGGTGTGAAACTTTTTCTTCACGTGTGTCCCTTTGCCCCGTAGCTATGGAAAATCTTCATCATTTAACTGGATGCCTGGGTCAATATTCACTATGAATGGAGCAATTTCATCAAACTTTTCATAATCTCCTGACATGTCTGTCTTGTCATCCACTCCCACGATGTTTCTCTTCCCAGAAAGAACTATGTGCCGCTTTGGCTCATCGTACGATGCATTCGCTTCCTTATCTTTTCTTTTTCTCAGCTTGGTAGACATGTCCTTCACATAGAAAACTTGTGCCACATCATTGGCTAGGACGAATGGTTCGTCTGCATACGCAAGATTGTTGAGATCCACTATTGTCATTCCGTACCGCGGGTCTTCCGTTACCCCGCCTCGTGTCATATTGACCCATTTGCACCGAAACAAAGGGACCTTCAAACCACGTCGATAGTCAAGTTCCCATATGTCCTGTATATAACCATAATATGTTTCCTTTCCCGTCTTGGTTTCTGCATCAAAGCGGACACCACTGTTTTGGTTGGTGCTCTTCTTATCTTGGGCGATCGTGTAAAATGTATTACCATTTATCTCGTACCCTTTGAAAGTCATTATATTCGAAGATGGTAACTAGGACAACAAGTATAGGTCATCTTCAATAGAGGTGTCATGCATGGTACGTGTCTGCAACCAGCTGGCGAAACTCCTGGTTTGTTCACGTGTAATCTAGTGATCAGACCGCTCCGGGTGTTTGGAGCGTAGCAAATTCTTGTGTTCATCCATATACGGAGCCACCAAGGCGGAATTCTATAGAACTGTGTAGTGTGCTTCAGTGAGAGAATGTCCGTCCATACATATTATTTGTTCCCCTCCTAGCGTGCCTTTTCCATCCAGTCTGCCCTTATGCCGTGATTCAGGAACACCAATCGGCTTAAGGTCAGGAATAAAGTCAATACAAAACTCAATGACCTCCTCATTTTCATGGCCCTTGGAGAAGCTTCCTTCTGGCCTAGCACGGTTATGAACATATTTCTTTAAGACTCCCATGAACCTCTCAAAGGGGAACATATTGTGTAGAAATACAGGACCCAAAACGTTAATCTCTTCACATAGGTGAACTAGGACGTGCGTCATGATGTTGAAGAAGGATGGTGGGAACACCAACTCGAAACTGACAAGACATTGCACCAAATCATTCTCTAACCTTGGTATGATTTCTGGATCGATTACCCTCTGAGAGATTGCATTGAGGAATGCACATAGCTTCACAATGGCTAATCGAACGTTTTCCGCTAGAAGCCCCCTTAATGCAACCAGAAGCAGTTGCGTCATAATCATGTGGCAGTCATGAGACTTTAGGTTCTGGAACTTTTTCTCTGTCATGTTTATTATTCCCTTTATATTCGACGAGAAGCCAGACGGTACCTTAATACTGAGCAGGCATTCAAAGAATATTTCCTTCTCTTCTTTAGTAAGAGTGTAGCTTGCATGACCCTGATGTATGTCGTCTTTTCCGTGCATACGTTGCTGGTCCTCCCGTGCCTCAGGTGTATCTTTTGTCTTCCCATACACACCCAAGAAGCCAAGCAGGGTCACACAAAGATTCTTCGTCACATGCATCACGTCAATTGCGGAGCGGACCTCTAGGTCTTTCCAATACGGCAGGTCCCAAAATATAGATTTCTTCTTCCACATGGGTGCGCGTCCGTCAGCGTCATTCGGAACAGGTTGTCCACCAGGACCCTTTCCAAAGACCACCTTCAAATCCTTGACCATATCATGTACATCAGCACCAGTACAGTGGCGAGGCTTCATCCGGTGATCCGCCTCACCTTTGAAATTCTTGCCTTTCTTTCTTACAGGATGCCTGCTCGGAAGAAATTGACGATGTCCCAGGTACACATTCTTATTACAATTAGCCAAATATATACTGTCGGTATTGTCCAAACAGTGCGTGCATGCGCGATATCCCTTGTTTGTCTGTCCTGAAAGGTTACTGAGAGCAGGCCAATCATTGATGGTCACGAACAGCAACGCCTTTAGGTCAAATTCTTCCCCCATGAGCTCATCCCACGCACGTACACCTGTTCCATTCCACAGTTGTAAGAGTTCTTCAACTAATGGCCTTAGGTACACATCAATGTCGTTGCCGGGTTGCTTAGGGCCTTGGATGAGCACTGGCATCATAATGAACTTCCGCTTCATGCACAACCAAGGAGGAAGGTTATACAAACATAGAGTCACAGGCCAGGTGCTATGGTTGCTGCTCTGCTCACCAAAAGGATTAATGCCATCTGCGCTTAGACCACACCATACGTTCCTTACGTCATCTACAAACTCATTCCCGTACTTTCTTTCGATTTTTCTCCACTACGACCTGTCAGCGGGTACTCTCAACTTTCCGTCTTTCTTACGGTCTTCTCTGTGCCATCGCATCGCCTTGGCATGCTCTTTGTTTTGGAACAAACGTTTCAACCGTGGTATTATAGGCGCATACCACATCACCTTGGCAGGAATCTTCTTCCTGGGGCGCTCGCCCTCGACATCACCAGGGTCATCGCGGCTGATCTTATAGCGCAATGCACCGCATACTAGGCAAGCATTCAAATCCTCGTACTCACCGCGGTAGAGGATGCAATCATTAGGGCATGCATGTATCTTCTGCACCTCTAACCCTAGAGGGCAGACAGCCTTCTTTGCTTCGTATGTACTCTCGGGCAATTCGTTGTCCTTTGGAAGCATATTCTTTATCATTACCAGCAACTTTCCAAATGCCTTGTCAGATACACCATTCTCTGCCTTCCATTGTAGCAATTCCAGTGTGGTGCCCAGCTTTTTCTTGTCACCTACGCAATTCAGATACAACAATTTTTTATGATCCTCTAACATGCGCTGCAACTTCTTCTTCTCCAAATCACTTGCGCAGATTCTCTTTGCATCGGCAATGGCCCGACCTAGATCATCAACGGGCTCATCCGATGCCTCTTCTTCAGCTTCTTCCCGCATTGCCGGCTCAGCTTCTTCCCGCATTACCAGCTCACCTTCTTCCCTCATTGTTGTATCATCGTATTCAGGGAACCCATGGCCAGGATAGTTGTTGTCGTCCTCTTCTTCTTCATTGTCTTCCATCATAACCCCTCTTTCTCCATGCTTGGTCCAAACATTATAGTGGGGCATGAAACTGGACTCAAACAGGTGGACGTGAATGGTTCTTGACGTAGAGTAATTGTGACCATTCTTACAGCCAGCACATGGACAAGGCATAAAACCATCCGCCCGCTTGTTTGCCTCAGCCGCAAGCAGAAAAGTACGCACGCCATTAATGAACTCGGGAGAGCATCGGTCATCGTACATCCATTGCCGGCTCATCTTCAATACACAGCACCGAAAACACCAAATTAATACAATACATAAAGTTCATACATAAAGATCATACAACACTTAAATGCAATAAACAAATAACTCTCTAGCTAAAGAATTTAAATGCAACAACAAATGCGATCAAGATCGCAACTAAGGTAACAATTGATCCAACAACATAATGATACCAAGCCTCACTATGAATGGCATATTTTCTAATCTTTCTAATCTTCAAGAGCATTTTCTCCATCTTAATCTTGTGACCATCGACGACATTGGCAACATGCAACTCCAATTACATCTTCTCCCCCTCAATTCTTTTCAATTTTTCCTTCAAATCCTCGTTTTCTCTTTCAACTAAATTTAACCTCTCGACAATAGGGTCAGTTGGAATTTCCGGTTCAACTACCTCCTACATACAAATATCTATGTCAACTTGATGGGCATAATTTGTCATAAACACGAAATGCAATGAATAGTTTTAAAAGAGAATATACCACATCTGAATCATAACCCGGACGAGGGCCGACGGGGACGGATATCGAAACCATGGCACTATGTATAACAAACAACATATGGGTAAGATAATTATACGAGTAACTATATATCCAAATCACATAAACATCAATTTTTTATATAAAACTTCATGAACAAGAGGCTCACCACAAGGTCGTGCCGGCGACGGGACGTTGCGAGCGATCGACGGTGGTTACGACGGAGATTTAGAAGGTACTAAGTAAACCACACCTACATATGCAAACTAAGTGTTATTTTTGACCTCAAATTGCATATAAATCAAATACTAGCACATATATATAATTCCTCCCAAATTACTAAACTCAAAAATCAATCACTATATAAAGCATTGCACGAGCTAATCTAGCAATGAGAGATGAAAGGACAAAGTTGCTAACCCTTGTGATCATTTGAATGGATGGGGGCCTTCAAATCTTGACAAATTTTGGGCAAAATGTGTGATGAGCTTGAGAGGAAGAGAGAAAAGAACAGAGAGGAGAGGGGAAAGGGGAAGAACAGAGCGAGCTCGGGTGGATGAAGGGTCTATGTAGGACGACCTTTAGTACCGGTTCGTGATACGACCTGGTACTAAAGGTGCTGGAGGGGCCCCAGACTGACAACATCCTGCCACCACTCACTTTAGTACCGGTTCGTGGCACGAACCGGTGCTAAAGGTTCGCCACGAACCGGTACTAATGAGAGTGGCCGGCTAGCCGTTGGAACCGGCACTAATGCACACATTAGTGCCGGCTCAAATTCAAACCGGCACTAATGTGCTTCACATTTGACCCTTTTTCTACTAGTGTTTGGTGCATCGGTTTGAGTTCTCCACGTGATACGTGGAAGTTAGAAGTTGAGAAGCTTATTACTCTTGGTTGCTTGGTACCCTTGAGCTTGTTCCTCTTGGGTGCTTGGGTGCCCTAGACGGTTGGTGGTATTCGGAGCTCAATCATTGTGGTGTAAAGCTCCGGGCAAGCGTCGGGGTCTCCAATTAGGTTGTGGAGATTGCCCCGAGCAATTTGACGGGTACCGGTGATCGCCCCCAAGGGTTGCCAAAGTGTACGGGTTCGGTGACCGCCCCCAAGGGTTGCCATTTCTACGGGTTCGGTGACCGCCCTCAAGGGTCCCTTAGTGGAATCACGGCATCTTGCATTGTGCGAGGGTGTGAGGAGATTACGGTGGCCCTAGTGGCTTCTTGGGGAGCATTGTGCCTCCTGAAGGAAATATACCCTAGAGGCAATAATAAAGTTATTATTTATTTCCTTATTTCATGATAAATGTTTATTATTCATGCTAGAATTGTATTAACCGAAAACATGATACATGTGTGAATACATAGACAAACATAGTGTCACTAGTATTCCTCTACTTGACTAGCTCGTTGATCAAATATGGTTATGTTTCCTAACCATAGACATGAGTTGTCATTTGATTAACGTGATCACATCATTAGGAGAATCATGTGATTGACTTGACCCATTCTGTTAGCTTAGCACTTGATCGTTTAGTTTGTTGTTATTGCTTTCTTCATGACTTATACATGTTCCTATGACTATGAGATTATGCAACTCCCGTTTACCAGAGGAACACTTTGTGTGCTACCAAATGTCACAACGTAACTGGGTGATTATAAAGGTGCTCTACAGGTGTCTCCGAAGGTACTTGTTGAGTTAGGCGTATTTCGAGATTAGGATTTGTCACTCCGATTGTCGGAGAGGTATCTCTAGGCTCACTCGGTAATACACATCACTATAAGCCTTGCAAGCATTGTAACTAATGAGTTAGTTGCAGGATGATGTATTACGAAATGAGTAAAGAGACTTGCCGGTAACGAGATTGAACTAGGTATTGAGATACCGACGATCGAATCTCGGGCAACTAACATACCGATGACAAAGGGAACAACGTATGTTGTTATGCAGTTCGACCGATAAAGATCTTCGTAGAATATGTAGGAACCAATATGGGCATCCAAGTTCCGCTATTGGTTATTGACCAGAGAAGTGTCTCAGTCATGTCTACATAGTTCTTGAACCCATAGGGTCCGCACGCTTAACGTTCGTTGACGATATAGTATTTATGAGTTATGTGTGTTGGTAACCGAATGTTGTTCGGAGTTCCGGATAAGATCACGGACATGACGAGGAACTCCAGAATGGTCCGGAGATAAAGTTTGATATATGGGATAATAGTGTTTGGTCTCCGGAAGGGTTCCGGAATTCACCGGAAGGGGTTCCGGATGTTTCCCGGGTACGAGAACACTTTATTTCGGCCAAAGGGGAAAGCCCACAAGATTTTTGGAAAGCGCAAAAGGAAGTTTTGCGGAGTCCAGGGGCCAGACGCCAGGGTCCCTAGTGTCTGGCCCTGGAGTCCGAGAAGGACTCTTGCCTTTCGGGTGAAACCGACTTTGTGGAGGCTTTTACACCAAGTTTCAACCCCAAGGCTCAACATATAAATAGAGGGGTAGGGCTAGCACCCAAGACACATCAAGAAAATCCAAGCCGTGTGCCGGCTACCCCGTCTCCCCTAGTTTATCCTTCATCATAGTTTTCATAGTGCTTAGGCGAAGCCCTGCAGAGATTGTTCTTCACAAACATCATCACCACACCGTCGTGCTGCCGGGAACTCATCTACTACTTCGCCCCTCTTGCTGGATCGACAAGGCGAGGACGGCATCGAGCTAAACGTGTGCTAAACACGGAGGTGCCGTACGTTCGGTACTTGATTGGGACGGATCATGAAGGTGTACGACTACATCAACCGCGTTGATAAACGCTTCCGCTTATGGTCTACGAGGGTACGTAGACAACACTCTTCCCTCTCGTTGCTATGCATCACCATGATCCTACGTGTGCGTAGGAATTTTTTTGAAATTACTACGTTCCCCAACACCTCCACCGCTCCAAACAGAGATTAGCATCTGCAAGGGTGTGAACTTCGGGATACATCGTCATCTCCGCATGCCTCGGTTATCTCTTACCCGAGCCCTTTACTTATGCACTTTACTTTGTGATAGCCATATTGTTTCTTGTCTTATATCTTGCTATCACTTAGTTGTTTATCTTGCTTATCATAAGTTGTTGGTGCACATAGGTGGGCCTAGTTGTTGTAGGTTCTATGCTTGACAAATTAACCTCTAGGTTTATTCTGCATTTGTTCAAGCCTAGACCGTAATTATTTTAAAGCGCCTATTCACCCCCCCCCCCCTCGAGGCAACATCCTTGATCTTTCAACTTCTCTATTTTTTACCACTTATGTGGTTTCTGTTTGTGTAACTTACATTACTTTCACGACTTCTCTGTTTTTTCGCCATACTTACTAACATTACTTCCTGACATACATAAGTTCAACCACATACATTCATTCCACACATACATTACTTTCATGACTTACATAGTTCAACCACCCAAAAGGTTCACGACATAGTTCGACCACCCAAAAGATTCACGACATACATAAGCTCGACACATCATTAGTTTCACACCCCAAGCCAATAAGCAAAGCCTTGACCATCACCATCAGCATGGCCACGTCTTCGAGCACCACCATCAGCACGGCCACGTCCTCGAGCTCCACAGTCACCACGGCCACGTCCTCGAGCTCCACCGTCACCACGGCCATGTCCTCGAGCTCCACCGTCACCACGGCTACGTCCTCGAGCACCACCATCACCACGGCCACGTCCTCAAGCACCACCGTCACCACGGCCACGTCCTCGAGCTCCATCATCACCACGGCTGTCGGTGTCAAAACCGGCGGATCCCGGGTAGGGGGGTCCGAACTGTGCGTCTAGGATCGATGGTAACACGAGACGGGGGACACGATGTTTACCCAGGTTCGGGCCCTCTCTATGGAGGTAATACCCTACTTCCTGCTTGATTGATCTTGATGAATATGAGTATTACAGGAGTTGATCTACCATGAGATCGTAATGGCTAAACCCTAGAAGTCTAACCTGTATGACTATGGTAATGAGTGTATCCTTTCCGGACTAACCCCTTCGGTTTATATAGACACCGGGAGGATCTAGGGTTTACATAGAGTCGGTTACATAAGAAGGAATCTTCATAGTCGGTCGCCAAGTTTGCCTTCCATGCCAAGGAGAGTCCAATTCGGACACAGGTATGGTCTTCGGCCTTCATGTCTTCACATCCCATCAGTCCGGCCCATGGATAACAGGCCGGTCGCCCGAGGACCCCTTAGTCCTGGACTCCCTCAGTAGCCCCTGAACCTGGCTTCAATGACGAGGAGTCCGGCGCAGATTGTCTTCGGCATTGCAAGGCGGGTTCCCCCTTCTGAACTCGTAGTTGATCTTCAGATGTGATGATTGTATCCGGACTTGTATACACAACCACAGAAGACATAATACTTCACGAGTTCAATCCACCGACCAGTTTTTGGTAATATGACACCACGCCTGCCTGACCACTACTTGCGAGGAACTCTGGAATGGTCCGGAGATAAAGTTTGATATATGGGATAATATTGTTTGGTCTCCGGAAGGGTTCCGGAATTCACCGGAATGGGTTTCGGATTTTTCCTGAAATGTTTGGGTACGAGAACACTTTATTTGGGCCAAAGGGGAAAGCCCACAAGATTTTTGGAAAGAGCAAAAGGAAGTTTTGCGGAGTCTAGGGGCCAGACGCCAGGGTCCCTGCCGTCCGGGTCCAGACGCCGGGAACCCTGGCGTCTGGCCCTGGAGTCTGAGAAGGACTCTTGCCTTTCGGGTGAAACCGACTTTGTGGAGGCTTTTACTCCAAGTTTCAACCCCAAGGCTCAACATATAAATAGAGGGGTAGGGCTAGCACCCAAGACACACCAAGAAACACCAAGTCGTGTGCCGGCTACCCCGTCCCCTCTAGTTTATCCTCCATCATAGTTTTCGTAGTGCTTAGGCGAAGCCCTACGGAGATTGTTCTTCACCAACACCATCACCACGCCGTCGTGCTACCGGGAACTCATCTACTACTTCGCCCCTCTTGCTGGATCGAGAAGGCGAGGACGTCATCAAGCTGAATGTGTGCTGAACGCGGAGGTGTCGTACGTTCGGTACTTGATCGGGACGGATCGTGAAGGTGTACGACTACATCAACCGCGTTGATAAACGCTTCCACTTACGGTCTACGAGGGTACGTAGACAACACTCTCCCCTCTCGTTGCTATGCATCACCATGATCCTACGTGTGCGTAGGAATTTTTTTGAAATTACTACGTTCCCCAACAGTGGCATCCGAGCCAGGTTTTATGCGTAGATGTTATATGCATGAGTAGAACACAAGTGAGTTGTGGGCGATACAAGTCATACTTCTTACCAACATGTCATTCTTTGGTTCGGTGGTATTGTTGGATGAAGCGGCCCGGACCGACATTACGCGTACGCTTACGCAAGACTGGTTCTACCGACGTGCTTTGCACATAGGTGGCTGGCGGGTGTCAGTTTCTCCAACTTTAGTTGAACCGAGTGTGGCTACGCCCGGTCCTTAAGAAGGTTAAAACATCACTAACTTGACGAACTATCGTTGTGGTTTTGATGCGTAGGTAAGAACAGTTCTTGCTCAGCCCGTAGCAGCCATGTAAAACTTGCAACAACAAAGTAGAGGACGTCTAACTTGTTTTTGCAGGGCATGTTGTGATGTGATATGGTCAAGACATGATGCTATATTTTATTGTATGAGATGATCATGTTTTGTAACCGAGTTATCGGCAACTGGCAGGAGCCATATGGTTGTCGCTTTATTGTATGCAATGCAATCGCCCTGTAATGCTTTACTTTATCACTAAGCGGTAGCGATAGTCGTAGAAGCATAAATTGGCGAGACAACAACGATGATACGATGGAGATCAAGGTGTCACGCCGGTGACGATGGTGATCATGACGGTGCTTCAGAGATGGAGATCACAAGCACAAGATGATGATGGCCATATCATATCACTTATATTGATTGCATGTGATGTTTATCTTTTATGCATCTTATCTTGCTTTGTTTGACGGTAGCATTATAAGATGATCTCTCACTAAATTGCAAGAAAAAAGTGTTCTCCCTAAGTATGCACCATTGCGAAAGTTCTTCGTGCTGAGACACCACGTGATGATCGGGTGTGATAGGCTCTACGTTCAAATACAACGGGTGCAAAATAGTTGCACATGCAGAATACTCAGGTTAAACTTGATGAGCCTAGCATACGCATATATGGCCTCGGAACACTAAGACTGAAAGGTCGAGCGTGAATCATATAGTAGATATGATCAACATAGTGATGTTCACCTTTGAAAACTACTCCATCTCACGTGATGATCGGACATGGTTTAGTTGATTTGGATCACATGATCACTTATATGATTAGAGGGATGTCTATCTAAGTGGGAGTTCTTAAGTAATATAATTGAACTTAAATTTATCATGAACTTAGTACCTGATAGTATTTTGCTTGTCTATGTTGATTGTAGATAGATGGCCCGTGCTGTTGTTCCGTTGAATTTTAATGCGTTCCTTGAGAAAGCAAAGTTGAAAGATGATGGTAGAAATTACATGGACTGGGTCCGTAACGTGAGGATTATCCTCATTGCTGCACAGAAGAATTACATCCTGGAAGCACCGCTGGGTGCCAAGCCTGCTGCAGATGCTGCTGATAACGTTAAGAACGTCTGGCACAATAAAGCTGATGACTACTCGATAGTTCAGTGTGCCATGATTTACGGCTTAGAACCGGGACTTCAATGACGTTTTGAACATCATGGAGCATATGAGATGCTCCAGGAGTTGAAGTTAATATTTCAAGCAAATGCCCGAATTGAGAGATATGAAGTCTCCAATAAGTTCTATAGCTGCAAGATGGAGGAGAATAGTTCTGTCAGTGAACATATACTCAAAATGTCTTGGTATCATAATCACTTGACTCAACTAGGAGTTAATCTCCCTGTTGATAGTCTCATTGACAAAGTTCTTCAATCACTGCCACCAAGCTACAAAAGCTTCATGGTGAACTATAATATGCAAGGGATGAATAAGATAATTCTCGAGCTCTTCGCGATGCTAAAGGTTGCGGAAGTAGAAATCAAAAAGGAGCATCAAGTGTTGATGGTCAACAGGACCACCAGTTTCAAGAATAAGGGTAAAGGGAAGAAGAAGGGGAACTTCAAGAAGAACGGTAAATAAGTTGCTGCTCAAGAGAAGAAACCCAAGTCTGGACCTAAGCCTGAGACTGAGTGCTTCTACTACAAACAGACTGGTCACTGGAAGCGGAACTGCCCCAAGTATTTGGCAGATAAGAAGGATGGCAAGGTGATTAAAGGTATATGTGATATACATGTTTTTGATGTGTACATTACTAATGCTCGCAGTAGCACCTGGGTATTTGATACTGGTTCCGTTGCTAATATTTGCAACTCGAAACAGGGGCTATGGATTAAACAAAGAATGTCTAAGGACGAGGTGACGATGCGCATAGGAAATGGTTCCAAAGTCGATGCGATCGCGGTCGGCACGCTACCTCTACATCTACCTTCGTGATTAGTTTTAGACCTAAATAATTGTTATTTGGTGCCAGCATTGAGCATGAACATTATATCTGGATCTTGTTTGATGCGAGACATTTATTCATTCAAATCAAAGAATAATGGTTGTTCTATTTATATGAGTAATATCTTTTATGGTCATGCACCCTTGAAGAGTGGTCTATTTTTGTTGAATCTCGATAGTAGTGATACACATATTCATAATGTTGAAGCCAAAAGATGCAGAGTTGATAATGATAGTGCAACTTATTTGTGGCACTTCCGTTTGGGTCATATTGGTGTAAAGCGCATGAAGAAACTCCATACTGATGGACTTCTGAAATCACTTGATTATGAATCACTTGGTACTTGCAAACCATGCCTCATGGGCAAGATGACTAAAACGCCGTTCTCCGGAACTATGGAGCGAGTAACTGATTTGTTAGAGATCATACATACTGATGTATGTGGTCCAATGAATGTTGAGGCTCACGGTGGGTATCGTTATTTTCTCACCATCACAGATGATTTAAGCAGATATGGGTATATCTACATAATGAGACATAAGTCTGAAACATTTGAAAAGTTCAAAGAATTTCAGAGTGAAGTGGAAAATCATCGTAACAAGAAAATAAAGTTTCTATGATCTGATCATGGAGGAGAATATTTGAGTTACGAGTTTGGCCTACATTTGAAACAATGCGTAATAGTTTCACAACTCACGCCACCCGGAACACCACAGCGTAATGGTGTATTCGAACGTCGTAATCGTACTTTACTAGATATTGTATGATCTATGATGTCTCTTACTGATTTACCGCTATCGTTTTGGGGTTATGCTTTAGAGACGGCTGCATTCACGTTAAATAGGGCACCATCGAAATCCGTTGAGACGACGCCTTATGAACTGTGGTTTGGCAAGAAACCAAAGTTGTCGTTTCTTAAAGTTTGGGGCTGCGATGCTTATGTGAAAAAGCTTCAACCTGATAAGCTCGAACCCAAATCAGAGAAATGTGTCTTCATAGGATACCCAAAGGAAACTGTTGGGTACACCTTCTATCACAGATCTCAAGGCAAGACTTTTGTTGCTAAATTTGGATCCTTTCTAGCAAAGGAGTTTCTCTTGAAAGAAGTGAGTGGGAGGAAAAGTAGAACTTGATGAGGTAATTGTACCTGCTCCCCTGTTGGAAAGTAGTTCGTCACAGAAACCGGTTCCTGTGACACCTACACCAATTAGTGAGGAAGCTAATGATATTGATCATGAAACTTCAGATCAAGTTACTACTGAACCTCGTAGGTCAATCAGAGTAAGATCCGCACTAGAGTGGTACGATAATCCTGTTCTGGAGGTTATGTTACTAGACCATGATGAACCTACGAACTATGAAGAAATTATGGTGAGCCTAGATTCCGTGAAATGGCTTGAGGCCATGAAATCTGAGATGGGATCCATGTATGAGAACAAAGTGTGGACTTTGGTTGACTTGCCCGATGATCGGCAAGCCATTGAGAATAAATGGATCTTCAAGAAGAAGACTGACATTGACGGTAATGTTACTGTCTACAAAGCTCGACTTGTTGCGAAAGGTTTTCGACAAGTTCAAGGAGTTGACTATGATGAGACCTTCTCGCCCGTAGCGATGCTTAAGTCCGTCCGAATCATGTTAGCTATTGTCGCGTTTTATGATTATGAAATTTGGCAAATGGATGTAAAGACTGCATTCCTGAATGGATTTCTGGAAGAAGAGTTGTATATGATGCAACCTGAAGGTTTTATCGATCCAAAGGGTACTAACAAAGTGTGCAAGCTCCAGCGATCCATTTATGGACTGGTGCAAGCCTCTCGGAGTTGGAATAAACGTTTTGATAGTGTGATCAAAGCATGTGGTTTTATACAGACTTTTGGAGAAGCTCGTATTTACAAGAAAGTGAGTAGGAGCTCTGTAGCATTTCTAATATTATATGTGGATGACATATTGTTGATTGTAAATGATATAGAATTTCTGGATAGCATAAAAGGATACTTGAATAAGAGTTTTTCAATGAAAGACCTCGGTGAAACTGCTTACATATTAGGCATCAAGATCTATAGAGATAGATCAAGACGCTTAACTGGACTTTCACAAAGCACATACCTTGATAAAATTTTGAAGAAGTTCAAAATGCATCAGGCAAAGAAAGGGTTCTTGCCTGTGCTACAAGGTGTGAAGTTGAGTAAGACTCAATGTCCGACCACTGCAGAAGATAGAGAGAAAATGAAAGATGTTCCCTATGCTTCAGCCATAGGCTCTATCATGTATGCAATCCTGTGTACCAGACTTGATGTGTGCCTTGCTATTAGTTTAGCAGGGAGGTACCAAAGTAATCCAGGAGTGGATCACTGGACAGCGGTCAAGAACATCCTGAAATACTCGAAAAGGACTAAGGATATGTTTCTCGTTTATGGAGGTGACAAAGAGCTCATCGTAAATGGTTACGTTGATGTAAGCTTTGACACTGATCCGGACGATTCTAAATCGCAAACCGGATACGTATTTATATTGAACGGTGGAGCTGTCAGTTGGAGCAGTTCTAAACAGAGCGTCATGGCGGGATCTACATGTGAAGCGGAGTACATTGCTACTTTAGAAGCAGCGAATGAAGGAGTCTGGATGAAGGAGTTCATATCCAATCTAGGTGTCATACCTAGTGCATCGGGTCCAATGAAAATCTTTTTTGACAATACTGGTGCAATTGCCTTGGCAAAGGAATCCAGATTTCACAAGAGAACCAAGCACATCAAGAGACGCTCCAACTCCATCCGGGATCAAGTCCAGGTGGGAGACATAGAAATTTGCAAGATACATACGGATCTGAATGTTGCAGACCCGTTGACTAAGCCTCTTCCACGAGAAAAACATGATCAGCACCAAGGCTCCATAGGTGTTAGAATCATTACTATGTAATCTAGATTATTGACTCTAGTGCAAGTGGGAGACTGAAGGAAATATGCCCTAGAGGCAATAATAAAGTTATTATTTATTTCCTTATTTCATGATAAATGTTTATTATTCATGCTAGAATTGTATTAACCGGAAACATGATACATGTGTGAATACATAGACAAACATAGTGTCACTAGTATGCCTCTACTTGACTAGCTCGTTGATCAAATATGGTTATGCTTCCTAACCATAGACATGAGTTGTCATTTGATTAATGGGATCATATCATTAGGAGAATGATGTGATTGACTTGACCCATTCTGTTAGCTTAGCACTTGATCATTTAGTTTGTTGCTATTGCTTTCTTCATGACTTATACATGTTCCTATGACTATGAGATTATGCAACTCCCGTTTACCGGAGGAACACTTTGTGTGCTACCAAACGTCACAATGTAACTGGGTGATTATAAAGGTGCACTGCAGGTGTCTCTGAAGGTACTTGTTGAGTTAGGCGTATTTCGAGATTAGGATTTGTCACTCTGATTGTCAGAGAGGTATCTTTGGGGCCACTTGGTAATACACATCACTATAAGCCTTGCAAGCATTGTAACTAATGAGTTAGTTGTGGGATGATGTATTACGGAACGAGTAAAGAGACTTGCCGGTAACGAGATTGAACTAGGTATTGAGATATGCTACCTCTTGAGCACTGAGTTGGTTTTCCCTTGAAGAGGGAAGGGTGATGCAGCAAAGTAGCATAAGTATTTCCCTCAGTTTTTGAGAACCAAGGTATCAATACAGTAGGAGGCTACGCGCGAGTCCCTCGCACCTACACAAAACAAATAAATCATCGCAACCAACGCGATAAGGGGTTGTCAATCCCTACACGGTCACTTACGAGTGTGAGATCTGATAGATATGATAAGATAATATTTTTGGTATTGTTATGATAAAGATGCAAAGTAAAATAAAAGGCGATGAAAATAACTAAGTATTGGAAGATTAATATGATGGAAGATAGACCCCGGGGCCATAGGTTTCACTAGTGGCTTCTCTCAATAGCATAAGTATTTTACGGTGGGTGAACAAATTACTATTGAGCAATTGACAGAATTGAGCATAGTTATGAGAATATCTAGGTATGATCATGTATATAGGCATCACGTCCGAGACAAGTAGACCGACTCCTGCCTGCATCTACTACTATTACTCCACACATCGACCGCTATCCAGCGTGCATCTAGAGTATTAAGTTCATAAGAACAGAACGCTTTAAGCAAGATGACATGATGTAGAGGGATAAATTCATGCAATATGATAAAAAAACCCATCTTGTTATCCTCGATGGCAACAATACAATACGTGCCTTGCTGCCCCTACTGTCACTTGGAAAGGACACCGCAAGATTGAACCCAAAGCTAAGCACTTCTCCCATTGCAAGAAAGATCAATCTAGTAGGCCAAACCAAACTGATAATTCGAAGAGATTTGCAAAGATAACCAATCATACATAAAAGAATTCAGAGAAGTTTCAAATATTGTTCATAGATAAACTTGATCATAAACCCACAGTTCATCGTTCTCAACAAACACACGGCTAAAATAAGATTACATCGAATAGATCTCCACAAGAGAGGGGGAGAACTTTGTATTGAGATCCAAAAAGAGAGAAGAAGCCATCTAGCTAATAACTATGGACCCGAAGGTCTGAGGTAAACTACTTACACTTCATAGGAAGGGCAATGGTGTTGATGTAGAAGCACTCCGTGATCGATGCCCCCTCCGACCGAGCTCCAATACAGGCCCCCAGATGGGATCTCGTGGATACAGAAAGTTACGGCGATGGAATTAGGGTTTTGGCTCCGTATCTGATCGTTTGGGGGTACGTAGCTATATATAGGAGGAAAGAGTACGTCGGTGGAGCAACAGGGGGCCCACGAGGGTGGAGGGCACGCCTGGGGGGTAGGCGCGCCCCTACCTCGTGGCTTCCCTGTAGGTTGCTTGACGTAGGGTCCAAGTTGTTGGGTTTCGTAGTAATTTCAAAAAATTTCCTACGCACACGCAAGATCATGTGATGCATAGCAACGAGGGGAGAGTATTGTTTACGTACCCAACGCAGACCGACTGCGGAAGCAATGACACGACGTAGAGGAAGTAGTCGTACGTCTTCTCGATCCAACCGATCAAGCACCGAAACTACGGCACCTCCGAGTTCGAGCACACGTTCAGCTCGATGACGATCCCCGGACTCCGATCCAGCAAAGTGTCGGGGAAGAGTTCCATCAGCATGACGGCGTGGTGACAATCTTGATGAACTACAGCAGCAGGGCTTCGCCTAAACTCCGCTACAGTATTATCGAGGAATATGGTGGCTGGGGGCGCCGCACACGGCTAAGGAATAGATCACGTGGATCAACTTGTGTCCCTTTGGTGCTAGCCCTGCCCCTCTATTTATATGTTGAGCCCCGGGGTCGAAACTTGGAGCAAAAGCCTCCTCAAAGTCGGTTTTGCCCGAAAGGCAAGAGTCCCACTCGGACTCCAGGACCAAACGCCACAATCCTTGGCGTCTAGCCCAGACGCCATGGGCCTCGGCGTCTGGCCCAGGGCCAGACGCCAGGGTCTCCGGCGTTTGGCCCCCTGGCCTCCGCAAAACTCCTTTTGCACCGATCTAAAGCCTCATGGGCTTGACCCCTTGGCCTAACCATATCATCCAATATATGAATCTTTACGTCTCGACCATTTCGAGACTCCTCGTCATGTCCCCGATCTCATCCGGGACTCCGAACTCCTTCGGTACATCAAAACATGTAAACTCATAATATAACTGTCATCGTAACCTTAAGCGTGCGGTTCGAGAACAATGTAGACATGACCGAGACACGTCTCTGGTCAATAACCAATAGCGGGACCTGGATGCCCATATTGGCTCCTACATATTCTACGAAGATCTTTATCGGTCAGACCGCATAACAACATACGTTGTTCCCTTTGTCATCGGTATGTTACTTGCCCGAGATTCGATCGTCGGTATCCAATACCTAGTTCAATCTCGTTACCGGCAAGTCTCTTTACTCGTTCCGTAATACATCATCTCACAACTAACATATTAGTTGTAATGCTTGCAAGGCTTATGTGATGTGTATTACCGAGAGGGCCCAGAGATACCTCTCCGACAATCGGAGTGACAAATCCTAATCTCGAAATACGCCAACCCAACATCGACCATTGGAGACACCTGTAGTACTCCTTTATAATCACCCAGTTACGTTGTGACGTTTGGTAGTACCCAAAGTGTTCCTCTGGCAAACGGGAGTTGCATAATCTCATAGTCATAGGAACATGTATAAGTCATGAAGAAAGCAATAGCAACATACTAAACGATCGGGTGCTAAGCTAATGGAATGGGTCATGTCAATCAGATCATTCAACTAATGATGTGACCTCGTTAATCAAATAACAACTCTTTTGTCTATGGTTAGGAAACATAACCATCTTTGATTAACGAGCTAGTCAAGTAGAGGCATACTAGTGACACTCTGTTTGTCTATGTATTCACACATGTATTATGTTTCCGGTTAATACAATTCTAGCATGATTAATAAACATTTATCATGATATAAGGAAATAAATAATAACTTTATTATTGCCTCTAGGGCATATTTCCTTCAGTCTCCCACTTGCACTAGAGTCAATAATCTAGTTCACATCGCCATGTGATTTAACAGCAATAGTTCACATCACCATGTGATTAACACCCATAGTTCACATCGCTATGTGACCAACACCCAAAGGGTTTACTAGATTCAGTAATCTAGTTCACATCGCTATGTGATTAACACCCAAGGAGTACTAAGGTGTGATCATGTTTTTGCTTGTGAGAGAATCTTAGTCAACGGGTCTGCCACATTCAGATCCTCATGTATTTTGCAAATTTCTATGTCAACAATGCTCTGCATGGAGCTACTCTAGCTAATTGCTCCCACTTTCAATATGTATCTAGATCGAGACTTAGAGTCATCTAGATTAGTGTCAAACTTGCATCGGCGTAACCCTTTACGACGAACCTTTTTCCACTTCCATAATCGAGAAACATATCCTTATTCCACTAAGGAAAATTTTGACCGCTCTCAAGTGATCTACTCCTAGATCACTATTGTACTCCCTTGCCAAACTCAGTGGTATGGCATACAATAGATCTGGTATACAGCATGGCATACTTTATAGAACCTATGACTGAGGCATAGGGAATGACTTTTCATTCTCTTTCTATTTTCTGCTGTGGTCGGGTTTTGAGTCTTACTCAATTTCATACCTTTGCAACACAGGCAAGAAACTTTTCTTTGACTGTTCCATTTTGAACTACTTCAAAATCTTGTCAAGGTATGCACTTATTGAAAATCTTATCAAGCGTCTTGATCTATCTCAATAGATCTTGATGCTTAATATGTATGTAGTTTTACTGAGGTCTTTCTTCAAAAAACTCTTATTCAAGTATCCTTTCATGCTTTGCAGAATAATTCTACATTATTTCCGATCAGCAATATGTCATTCACATATACTTATCAGAAATGTTGTAGTGCTCCCACTCACATTCTTGTAAATACAGGCTTCACCGCAAGTCTGTATAATACTATATGCTTTTATCAACTTATCAAAGCGTATATTCCAACTCTGAGATGCTTGCACCAGTCCATAGATGGATTGCTGGAGCTTGCACATTTTGTTAGCACCTTTAGGATTGACAAAACCTTCTGGTTGCATCATATACAACTCTTCTTTAATAAATCCATTAAGGAATGCAGTTTTGACATCCATTTGCCAGATTTCATAAAATGTGGCAATTGCTAACATGATTCAGATAGACTTAAGCATCGATACGAGTGAGAAAACCTCATCGTATTCAACACCTTGAACTTGTTGAAAAACTTTTGCAACAAGTCGAGCTTGGTAGATAGTAACACTACTATCAGTGTCCGTCTTCCTCTTGAAGATCCATTTATTTAACATGGCTTTGCTGATCATCGAGCAAGTCAATCAAAGTCTACACTTTGTTCTCATACATGGATCATATCTCAGATTTCATGGCCTCAAGCCATTTCGTGGAATCTGGGCTCATCATCGCTTCCTCATAGTTCGTAGGTTCATCATGGTCTAGTAACATGACTTCCAGAACATGATTACTACACCACTCTGGTGCAGATCTTACTCTGGAAGACCTACGAGGTTCTGTAGTAACTTGATCTGAAGTTTTATGATCAATATCATTAGCTTCCTCACTAATTGGTGTATTTGTCACAGGAACTGATTTCTGTGATGAACTACTTTCCAATAAGGGAGCAGGTACAGTTACCTCATCAAGTTCTACTTTCCTCCCACTCACTTCTTTCGAGAGAAACTCCTTCTCCAGAAAGGATCCATTTTTAGCAACGAATATCTTGCCTCCGGATCTGTGATAGAAGGTGTACCCAACAATTTCCTTTGGGTATTCTATGAAGACGCACTTCTCCGATTTGGGTTCGAGCTTATCAGGATGAAACTTTTTCACATAAGCATCGCAGCCCCAAACTTTAAGAAACGACAACTTGGGTTTCTTGCTAAACCACAGTTCATATAGTGTCGTCTCAACGGATTTAGATGGTGCCCCTTTAACGTGAATGCAGCTGTCTCTAATGCATAACCCCAAAACGACAATGGTAAATCAATAAGAGACATCATAGATCGCACCATATCCAATAAAGCGCGGTTACGACGTTCGGACACACCATAACATTGTGGTGTTCCAGGTGGCGTGAGCTGTGAAACTATTCCACATTGTTTTAATTGAAGAACAAACTCGTAACTCAAATATTCGTCTCCGTGATCAGATCGCAGAAACTTTATTTTTCTTGTTACGATGATTTTTCCACTTCACTCTGAAATTCTTTGAACCTTTCAATTATTTCAGACTTATGTTTCATCAAGTAGATATCCCATATCTGCTCAAATCATCTTGTGAAGGTCAGAAAATAATGATACCTGCTGTAAGCCTTTCATCGGACCACATACATCGGTATGTATGATTTCCAACAAATCTGTTGCTTGCTTCATTGTTCCGGAGAACGGCGTTTTAGTCATCTTGCCCATAAGGCATGGTTCGCAAGCATCAAGTGATTCATAATCAAGTGATTCCAAAATCCCATCAGCATGGAGTTTCTTCATGCGCTTTACACCAATATGACCTAAACGGCAGTGCCATAAATAAGTTGCACTATCATTATTAACTTTACATCTTTTGGTTTCAATATTATGAATATGTGTATCACTAAGATCGAGATCCAATGAACTATTTTCATTGGGTGTGTAACCATATAAGGTTCTATTCATGTAAACAGAATAACAATTTATTCTCTTACTTAAATGAATAACGGTATTACAATAAACATAATCAAATCATATTCATGCTCAACGCAAACACCAAATAACACTTATTTAGGTTCAACACTAATCCCGAAAGTATAGGGAGTGTGCGACGATGATCATATCAATCTTGGAACCACTTCCAACACACATCGTCACTTCACCCTTAACTAGTCTCTGTTTATTCTGCAACTCCCGTTTCGAGTTACTAATCTTAGCAACTGAACTAGTATCAAATACTTCGGGTTTGCTATAAACACTAGTAAAGTACACATCAATAACATGTATATCAAATATACTTATGTTCACTTTGCCATCCTTCTTATCCGCCAATCACTTGGGGTGATTCCGTTTCCGGTGACCAGTCCCTTTGCAGTAGAAGCACTTAGTCTCAGGCTTAGGACCAGACTTGGGCTTCTTCACTTGAGCAGCAACTTGCTTGTCGTTCTTCTTGAAGTTCCCCTTCTTCCCTTTGCCCTTTTCTTGAAACTAGTGGTCTTATCAACCATCAACACTTGATGTTTTTCTTGATTTCTACCTTCATTGATTTCATCATCACGAAGAGCTTGGGAGTTGTTTCCGTTATCCCTTGCATATTATAGTTCATCACGAAGTTCTACTAACTTGGTGATGGTGACTAGAGAATTCTGTCAATCACTATCTTATCTGGAAGATTAACTCCCACTTGATTCAAGCGATTGTAGTACCCAGACAATCTGAGCACATGCTCACTAGTTGAGCGATTCTCCTCCATCTTTTAGCTATAGAACTTGTTGGAGACTTCATATCTCACAACTCGAGTATTTGCTTGAAATATTAACTTCAACTCCTGGAACATCTCATATGGTCCATGACGTTCAAAACGTCTCTGAAGTCCCGATTCTAAGCCGTTAAGCATGGTGCACTTAAACTATCAAGTAGTCATCATATTGAGCTGTTCATAACGTTTGCATCTGCTCCTGCAATAGGTCTGTCACCTAGCGGTGCATCAAGGACATAATTCTTCTGTGCAGCAATGAGGATAATCCTCAGATCATGGATCCAATCCGCATCATTGCTACTAACATCTTTCAACACAATTTTCTCTAGGAACATATCAAAATAAACACAGGGAAGCAACAACGCGGGCTATTGATCTATAATTTGCAAAATACTACCAGGACTAAGTTCATGATAAATTTAAGTTCAATTAATCATATTACTTAAGAACTCCCACTTAGACAGACATCCCTCTAATCCTCTAAGTGATCACGTGATCCAAATCAACTAAACCATGTCCGATCATCACGTGAGATGGAGTAGTTTCAATGGTGAACATCACTATGTTGATCATATCTACTATATGATTCACGCTCGACCTTTCGGTCTCCGTGTTCCGAGGCCATATCTGCATATGCTAGGCTCATCAAGTTTAACCTGAGTATTCTGCGTGCGCAACTGTTTTGCACCCGTTGTATTTGAACGTAGAGCCTATCACACCCGATCATCACGTGGTGTCTCAGCACGAAGAACTTTCGCAACGGTGCATACTCAGGGAGAACACTTCTTGATAATTTAGTGAGAGATCATCTTATAATGCTACCGTCAATCAAAGCAAGATAAGATGCATAAAAAGATAAACATCACATGCAATCAATATAAGTGATATGATATGGCCATCATCATCTTGTGCTTGTGATCTCCATCTCCGAAGCACCGTCATGATCACCATCGTCACCGGCGCGACACCTTGATCTCCATCGTAGCATCGTTGTCGTCTCGCCAATCTTATGCTTCCACGACTATCACTACCGTTTAGTAATAAAGTAAAGCATTACATCGCAATTGCATTGCATACAATAAAGCGACAACCATATGGCTCCTGCCAGTTGCCGATAACTCGGTTACAAAACATGATCATCTCATACAATAAAATTCAGCATCATGCCTTGACCATATCACATCACAACATGCCCTGCAAAAACAAGTTAGACGTCCTCTACTTTGTTGTTGCATGTTTTACATGGCTGCTACGGGCTTAAGTAAGAACCGATCTCACCTACGCATCAAAACCACAACGATAGTTTGTCAAATAGACTCCGTTTTAACCTTCTCAAGGACCGGACGTAGCCATACTCGGTTCAACTAAAGTTGGAGAGACAGATGCCCGCAAGCCATCTATGTGCAAAGCACGTCGAGGGAACCGGTCTCGCGTAAGCGTACGCGTAAGGTTGGTCCGGGTCGTCTCGTCCAACAATACCGCCGAACCAAAGTATGACATGCTGGTAGGCAGTATGACTTGTATCGTCCACAACTCACTTGTGTTCTACTCGTGCATATAACATCAACATAAATAACCTAGGCTCGGATGCCACTGTTGGGTTTCGTAGTAATTTCAAAAAAATTCCTACGCACACGCAAGATCATGTGATGCATAGCAACGAGGGGAGAGTATTGTCTACGTACCCAACGCAGACCGACTGCGGAAGCAATGACACGGCGTAGAGGAAGTAGTCGTACGTCTTCTCGATCCAACCGATCAAGCACCGAAACTACGGCACCTCCGAGTTCGAGCACACGTTCAGCTTGATGATGATCCCCGGACTCCGATCCAGCAAAGTGTCGGGGAAGAGTTCCGTCAGCACGACGGCGTGGTGACAATCTTGATGAACTACAGCAGCAGGGCTTCGCCTAAACTCCGCTACAGTATTATCGAGGAATATGGTGGCTGGGGGCGCCGCACACGGCTAAGGAATAGATCACGTGGATCAACTTGTGTCCCTTTGGTGCTAGCCCTGCCCCTCTATTTATATGTTGAGCCCCGGGGTCGAAACTTGGAGCAAAAGCCTCCTCAAAGTCGGTTTTGCCCGAAAGGCAAGAGTCCCACTCGGACTCCAGGACCAAACGCCACAATCCTTGGCGTCTGGCCCAGACTCCATGGGCCTCGGCGTCTGGCCCAGGGCCAGACGCCAGGGTCTCCGGCGTTTGGCCCCCTGGCCTCCGCAAAACTCCTTTTGCACCGATCTAAAGCCTCATGGGCTTGACCCCTTGGCCTAACCATATCATCCAATATATGAATCTTTACGTCTCGACCATTTCGAGACTCCTCGTCATGTCCCCGATCTCATCCGGGACTCCGAACTCCTTCGGTACATCAAAACATGTAAACTCATAATATAACTGTCATCGTAACCTTAAGCGTGCGGTTCGAGAACAATGTAGACATGACCGAGACACGTCTCTGGTCAATAACCAATAGCGGGACCTGGATGCCCATATTGGCTCCTACATATTCTACGAAGATCTTTATCGGTCAGACCGCATAACAACATACGTTGTTCCCTTTGTCATCGGTATGTTACTTGCCCGAGATTCGATCGTCGGTATCCAATACCTAGTTCAATCTCGTTACCGGCAAGTCTCTTTACTCGTTCCGTAATACATCATCTCACAACTAACATATTAGTTGTAATGCTTGCAAGGCTTATGTGATGTGTATTACCGAGAGGGCCCAGAGATACCTCTCCGACAATCGGAGTGACAAATCCTAATCTCGAAATACGCCAACCCAACATCGACCATTGGAGACACCTGTAGTACTCCTTTATAATCACCCAGTTACGTTGTGACGTTTGGTAGTACCCAAAGTGTTCCTCTGGCAAACGGGAGTTGCATAATCTCATAGTCATAGGAACATGTATAAGTCATGAAGAAAGCAATAGCAACATACTAAACGATCGGGTGCTAAGCTAATGGAATGGGTCATGTCAATCAGATCATTCAACTAATGATGTGACCTCGTTAATCAAATAACAACTCTTTTGTCTATGGTTAGGAAACATAACCATCTTTGATTAACGAGCTAGTCAAGTAGAGGCATACTAGTGACACTCTGTTTGTCTATGTATTCACACATGTATTATGTTTCCGGTTAATACAATTCTAGCATGATTAATAAACATTTATCATGATATAAGGAAATAAATAATAACTTTATTATTGCCTCTAGGGCATATTTCCTTCACAAGTCTCCTGGATCTTGTTCGTTCCAAAAATCACGTTCCCGAAGGTTTCATTCCGTTTGGACTCCGTTTGATATTCCTTTTCTTTGAAACCCTAAAATAGGCAAAAAAACAGCAATTCTGGGTTGGGCCTCCGGTTAATAGGTTAGTCCCAAAAATAATATAAAAGTGGATAATAAAGCCCAATAATGTCCAAAACAGAAGATAATATAGCATGGAGCAATCAAAAATTATAGATACGTTGGAGACGTATCAAGCATCCCCAAGCTTAATTCCTGCTCGTCCTCGAGTAGGTAAATGATAAAAACAGAATTTTTGATGTGGAATGCTACTTGGCATATTTTCAATGTAATTCTTCTTAACTGGGGTATGAATATTCAGATCCGAAAGATTCAAGACAAAAGTTTAATATTGACATAGAAATAATAATACTTCAAGCATACTAACTAAGCAATTATGTCTTCTCAAAGTAACATGGCCAAAGAGAGTTATCCCTGCAAAATCATATAGTCTGGCTATGCTCTATCTTCACCACACAAAGTATTTAAATCATGCACAACCCCGATGACAATCCAAGCAATTGTTTCATACTTTTGACATTCTCAAACTTTTTCAATCTTCACGCAATACATGAGCGTGAGCCATGGACATAGCACTTTAGGTGGAATAGAATGGTGGTTGTGGAGAAGACAAAATGGAGAAGATAGTCTCACATCAACTAGGCGTATCAACGGGCTATGGAGATGCCCATCAATAGATATCAATGTGAGTGAGTAGGGATTGCCATTCAACGGATGCACTAGAGCTATAAGTACATGAAAGCTCAAAAAGAAGCTCAAAAAGAAACTATGTGGGTGTGCATCCAACTTGCTTGCTCACGAAGACCTAGGGCATTTTGAGGAAGCCCATCATTGGAATATGCAAGCCAAGTTCTATAATGAAAAATTCCCACTAGTATATGAAAGTGATAACATAGGAGACTCTCTATTATGAAGATCATGGTGCTACTTTGAAGCACAAGTGTGGTAAAAGTATAGTAGCATTGTCCCTTCTCTCCTTTTCTCTCATTTGTTTGGGGCTTCTTTGGCCTCTCTTTTTTTTCGTCTGGAGTCTCATCCCGACTTGTGGGGGAATCATAGTCTCCATCATCCTTTCCTCACTTGGGACAATGCTCTAAAAATGATGATCATCACACTTTTATTTACTTACAACTCAACAATTACAACTCGATACTTAGAACAAAATATGACTCTATGTGAATGCCTCCGGCGGTGTACCGGGATATGCAATGAATCAAGAGTGACATGTATGAAATAATTATGAACGGTGGCTTTGCCACAAATACAATGTCAACTACATGATCATGCAAAAGCAATATGACAATGATGGAGCATGTCATAGTAAACGGAACGGTGGAAAGTTGCATGGCAATATATCTCGGAATGGCTATAGAAATGCCATGATAGGTAGGTATGGTGGCTGTTTTGAGGAAGGTATATGGTGGGTGTATGATATCGGCGAAAGGTGTGCAGTATTAGAGGCTAGCAATGGTGGAAGGGTGAGAGTGCGTATGATCCATGGACTCAACATTAGTCATAAAGAACTCATATACTTATTGCAAAAATCTACAAGTTATCAAAGCAAAGTATTACGCGCATGCTCCTAGGGGGATAGATTGGTAGGAAAAGACCATCGCTCGTCCCCGACCGCCACTCATAAGGAAGACAATCAATAAATAAATCATGCTCCGACTTCATCACATAACGGTTCACCATACGTGCATGCTACAGGAATCACAAACTTTAACACAAGTATCTCTCAAATTCACAACTACTCAACTAGCATGACTCTAATATCACAATCTTTATATCTCAAAACAATCATCAAGTATCAAACTTCTCTTAGTATTCAACACACTCATAGGAAAGTTTTTACTAATCTTGTATACCTAGCATATTAGGATTATTTAAGCAAATTACCATGCTATTTAAGACTCTCAAAATAATCTAAGTGAATCATGAGAGATCAATAGTTTCTATAAAACAAATCACCACCGTGCTCTAAAAGATATAAGTGAAGTACTAGAGAAAAACTATATAACTCAAAAGATATAAGTGAAGCACATAGAGTATTCTAATAATTTCCAAATCATGTGTGTCTCTATCAAAAGGTGTGTACAGCAAAGATGATTGTGGTAAACTAAGAGGCAAAGACTCAATTCATACAAGAAGCTCCAAGCAAAACACATATCATGTGGTGAATAAAAATATAGCTCCAAGTAAAGTTACCGATAGAAGTAGACGAAAGAGGGGATGCCTTCCGGGGCATCCCCAAGCTTTGGATTTTAGGTGTCCTTAGATTATCTTGCGGATGCCATGGGCATCCCTAGTCTTAGGCTCTTGCCACTCCTTGTTCCATAATCCATCAAATCCTTACCCAAAACTTGAAAACTTCACAACACAAAACTTAAAGTAGAAAATCTCGTGAGCTCCGTTAGCGAAAGAAAACAAAAGACCACTTCAAGGTAATGTAATGAACTCATTCTTTATTTATATTGGTGTTAAAACTACTGTATTCCAACTTATCTATGGTTTATAAACTATTTAACTAGCCATAGATTCATCAAAAGAAGCAAACAACACATGAAAAACAGAATCTGTCAAAAACAGAACAGTCTGTAGTAATCTGTAGCTAACGCAAGATCTGGACCCAAAAATTCTAAAATAAATTGCTGGACGTGAGGAATTTATCTATTAATCTTCTTCAAAAATAATTAACTAAATAGCGCTTTCCAAATAAAAATGCCAGCAGTTCTCGTGAGCGCTAAAGTTTCTGTTTTTTACAGCAAGATTAACAAGACTTTCCCCAAGTCTTCCCAACGGTTCTACTTGGCACAAACACTAATTAAACACAAAAAATACAACCAAAACAGAGGATAGGTAAATTATTTATTACTAAACAGGATAAAAAATCAAGGAATAAAAATAAAATTGGGTTGCCTCCCAACAAGCGCTATCGTTTAACGCCCCTAGCTAGGCATAAAAAGCAAGGATAGATTTAGGTATTGCCATAATAGTAAGATAGATCATTAAAACTCATTTCATATTGTCTACGTTCGGCAGCAAGTTTTCTTTGAGGCAAGCAAAAGTAATCAAAAGGGCTAAATTTAATGGGACAAAAGTCCTCAAGATCAACTTTAGGAGGTATAGGTTCCTCCTTCGGCCCTTCGTATTGCACAACCAATTCATCATTATAAGCATTCTTTTGACAGAACTTTGTGAGCCTATATTCAAGAGAATATCCTAGTTCATTATTTCAAATGGCCAAATCATCATTAAGTTCAGAAATTCTATCAACTAAAACATTGGTAGGAACCCTTTTTCTAAGATTTTCATTGAAAGCAACATAGTCTAGAGATTGAAAACGCATTATTTCTTCTTGATCAAAAAGGATAGCCTCTATGGGAGGACGGAAAGCGTCCACCCTATAATGCGCAAAGGTTTCTTTAGCCTCTTTTATTATGAATCTAAACTCATGAGCCAAAAAGATAGTAGCGGCACGCTTAACAGAAGAATCCTCAATAATAGAAAATTCTATTAAAATTCTTTGTATGCAAGGGTGCATGTGCATGAATTGTTTTTCAAGTTCAACTACAAGCATGGAAATAGCGTCCGCAAGACTACTAGTTCTATGAAGGATAGAACTACCCATAGAAGGTAAAGCACCGGCACAAGTACAGAAATCTTGGATAACTCCTTTTCCAATAATATTACCACTACCAATACAGAATTTTTTTGTATGTAAGATAGGGGGTTCTTCAGCAGGAGCATCCGAAATTTTCATGATATTACTATTGTCCATATCGACAATAATTTCCCCAGTTTCAGACATAACGACAGAAAGAGCGAGGGGCAAATAGAGGCAAATAGAGAAAGAGAGGGAGGATAGAGAGAGAGGGCGAATAAAACGGCAAGGGTCAAGTGGGGGAGAGGAAAACGAGAGGCAAATGGCAAATAATGTAATGCAGGAGATAAGGGTTTGTGATGGGTACTTGGTATGTTGACTTATGCATAGACCTCCCCGGCAACGGCACCAGAAATCCTTCTTTCTACCTCTTGAGCACCGCGTTGGTTTTCCCTTGAAGAGGAAAGGGTGATGCAGCAAAGTAGCGTAAGTATTTCCCTCAGTTTTTGAGAACCAAGGTATCAATCTAGTAGGAGGCTACGCGCAAGTCCCTCGCACCTACACAAAACAAATAAATCCTCGCAACCAACGCGATAAGGGGTTGTCAATCCCTACACGGTCACTTACGAGAGTGAGATCTGATAGATATGATAAGATGATATTTTTGGTATTTTTATGATAAAGATGCAAAGTAAAATAAAAGGCAATGAAAATAACTAAGTATTGGAAGATTAATATGATGGAAGATAGACCCGGGGGCCATAAGTTTCACTAGTGGCTTCTCTCAAGAGCATAAAGTATTTTACGGTGGGTGAACAAATTACTGTTGAGCAATTGACAGAATTGAGCATAGTTATGAGAATATCTAGGTATGATCATGTATATAGGCATCACGTCCGAGACAAGTAGACCGACTCCTGCCTTCCTCTACTACTATTACTCCACACATCGACCGCTATCTAGCATGCATCTAGAGTATTAAGTTCATAAGAACAGAGTAACGCTTTAAGCAAGATGACATGATGTAGACGGATAAATTCATGCAATATGATAAAAAAACCATCTTGTTATCCTCGATGGCAACAATACAATACGTGCCTTGCTGCCCCTACTGTCACTGGGAAACTGATAATTCGAAGAGACTTGCAAAGATAACCAATCATACATAAAAGAATTCAGAGAAGATTCAAATATTGTTCATAGATAAACTTGATCATAAACCCACAATTCATCGGTCTCAACAAACACACCGCAAAAGCAGACTACATCGAATAGATCTCCACAAGAGAGGGGGAGAACTTTGTATTGAGATCCAAAAAGAGAGAAGAAGCCATCTAGCTAATAACTATGGACCTGAAGGTCTGAAGTAAACTACTCACACTTCATCGGAAGGGCTATGGTGTTGATGTAGAAGCCCTCCATGATCGATGCCCCCTCCGGCGGAGCTCCGGAACAGGCCCCAAGATGGGATCTCGTGGATATAGAAAGTTACGGCGGTGGAATTAGGGTTTTGGCTCCGTATCTGATCATTTGGGGGTACGTAGGTATATATAGGAGGAAGGAGTACGTCGATGGAGCAACAGGGGGCCCACGAGGCTGGAGGGCGTGCTTGGGGGGGGGGGTAGGCGCGCCCCGTACCTCGTGGCTTCCCTATTGGTTGCTTGACGTAGGGTCCAAGTCTCCTGGATCTTGTTCGTTCCAAAAATCACGTTCCCGAAGGTTCCATTCCGTTTGGACACCGTTTGATATTCCTTTTCTTCGAAACCGTAAAATAGGCAAAAAAAACAGCAATTCTGGGTTGGGCCTCCGGTTAATAGGTTAGTCCCAAAAATAATATAAAAGTGAATAATAAATCCCAATAATGTCCAAAACAGAAGATAATATAGCATGGAGCAATCAAAAATTATAGATACGTTGGAGACGTATCAAGATACCAACGATCGAATCTCGGGCAAGTAACATACCGATGACAAAGGGAACAACATATGTTGTTATGCGGTTCGACCGATAAAGATCTTCGTAGAATATGTAGGAACCAATATGGGCATCCAGGTTCCGCTATTGGTTATTGACCAGAGAAGTGTCTCGGTCATGTCTACATAGTTCTCGAACCCGTAGGGTCCACACACTTAACGTTCGTTGATGATATAGTATTTATGAGTTATGTATGTTGGTATCCGAATGTTGTTCGGAGTTCCGGATAAGATCACGGACATGACGAGGAACTCCAGAATGGTCCGGAGATAAAGTTTGATATATGGGAGAATAGTGTTTGGTCTCCAGAAAGGTTTCGGAATTCACCGAAAGGGGTTCCGGATGTTTCCCGGGTATGAGAACACTTTATTTGGGCCAAAGGGGAAAGCCCACAAGATTTTTGGAAAGCGTAAAAGGAAGTTTTGCGGAGTCCAGGGGCCAGACGCCAGGGTCCCTGGCGTCTGGGTCCAGACGTGGGGAATCCCTAGCGTCTGGCCCTGGAGTCCGAGAAGGACTCTTACATTTCGGGTGAAACCGACTTTGTGGAGGCTTTTACTCCAAGTTTCCACCCCAAGGCTCAACATATAAATAGAGGGGTAGGGCTAGCACCCAAGACACATCAAGAAACACCAAGCCACGTGCTGGCTACCCCGTCCCCTCTAGTTTATCCTTCGTCATAGTTTTCGTAGTGCTTAGGCGAAGCCCTGCGGAGATTGTTCTTCACCAACACCGTCACCATGCCGTCGTGCTGCCGGGAACTCATCTACTACTTCGCCCCTCTTGCTGGATCGAGAAGGCGAGGACGTCATCGAGCTGAACGTGTGCTGAACACGGAGGTGCCGTATGTTCGGTACTTGATCGGGACGGATCGTGAAGGTGTACGACTACATAAACCGCGTTAATAAACGCTTCCGCTTACGGTCTACGAGGGTACGTAGACAACACTCTCCCCTCTCGTTGCTATGCATCACCATGATCCTGCGTGTGCATAGGATTTTTTTTGAAATTACTACATTCCCCAAGACCTCCACACTGCTCCAAACGGAGATTAGCATCCGCAAGGGTGTGAACTTTGGGATACATCGTCGTCTCCGCGTGCCTCGGTTATCTCTTACCCGAGCCCTTTACTTATGCACTTTACTTTGTGATAGCCATATTGTTTCTTGTCTTATATCTTGCTATCACTTAGTTGTTTATCTTGCTTATCATAAGTTGTTGGTGCACATAGGTGGGCCTAGTTGTTGTAGGTTCTGTGCTTGACAAATTAACCTCTAGGTTTATTCCGCATTTGTTCAAGCCTAGACCATAATTATTTTAAAGCGCCTATTCACCCCCCACTCTAGACGACATCCTCGATCTTTCAACTTCTCTGTTTTTTACCACTTATGTGGTTTCTGTTTTTGTAACTTACATTACTTTCATGACTTCTCTGTTTTTTCGCCATACTTACTAACATTACTTCCTGACATACATAAGTTCAACCACATACATTCATTCCACACATACATTACTTTCATGACTTACATAGTTCAACCACCCAAAAGGTTCACGACATAGTTCGACCACCCAAAAGATTCACGACATACATAAGCTCGACACATCATTAGTTTCACACCCCAAGCCAATAAGCAAAGCCTCGACCATCACCATCAGCACGGCCACGTCCTCGAGCACCACCATCAGCACGGCCACGTCCTCGAGCTCCACCGTCACCACGGCCACGTCCTCGAGCTCCACCGTCACCACGGCCACGTACTCGAGCTCCACCGTCACCACGGCTACGTCCTCGAGCACCGCCATCACCACGGCCACGTCCTCGAGCACTACCGTCACCACGGCCACGTCCTCGAGCTCCATCATCACCACGGATGTCGGTGTCAAAACCGGCAGATCTCGGGTAGGGGGTCCCAAACGGTGCGTCTAGGATCGATGGTAACAGGAGACGGGGGACACGATGTTTACCCAGGTTCGAGCCCTCTTTATGGAGGTAATATCCTACTTCCTGCTTGATTGATCTTGATGAATATGAGTATTATAGGAGTTGATCTACCACGAGATCGTAATGGCTAAACCCTAGAAGTCTAACCTGTATGACTATGGTAATGAGTGTATCCTTTCCGGACTAACCCCTCCGGTTTATATAGACACCGGGAGGATCTAGGGTTTACATAGAGTCGGTTACATAAGATGGAATCTTCATAGTCGGTCACCAAGCTTGCCTTCCACGCCAAGGAGAGTCCAATCCGGACACGGGTACGGTCTTCGGCCTTCATGTCTTCACAGCCCATCAGTCTGGCCCATGGATAACATGTCGGATGCCCGAGGACCCCTTAGTCCTGGACTCCCTCAGTAGCCCCTGAACCTGGCTTCAATGACGAGGAGTCCGACACTGATTGTCTTCGGCATTGCAAGGCAGGTCCCCCCTTCCGAACTCCTAGTTGATCTTCAGATGTGATGATTGTATCCGGACTTGTATACACAACCGCAGAAGACATAATACTTCACGAGTTCAATCCACCGACCACTTTTTGGTAATATGACACCACGCCTGCCCGGCCACTACTTGCAAACCGTTTTAGCCGTCCCGTCGCCCCACATCCCAAGACATGGTCTTATTGGCGTGTCTTATCCAAGCGGAGATCGTGCCTCCCTTTTTTAAGGGATTCCTGTCAACCCGGACGTGGGTAACCCAACTATCACTTGGGTACAACTCCTTGGAAACAAGAAAGTTTTTGAGGCCCAAGAGGAGACGTTTGATATTTGCAGCCTTTATATAGGGATACAGACCCGTATTTTTTCTTCCACGCCTGCCTCTTCCTCAACCCCTGCTACCTCGAGTTCCAACACCCAGGTTTCGGTCGCCACCAGCCCCAATCATGTCTGGATCCAGCCGTCAAGGCCGGTGGGTAGCTTCTTCTATTGCGGAGGAAGACATTACAAAGCTTCGGGCGGCGAGGTACCTAACCACTGAAATCCATCATCGGCTTCCTGCCGAGGGGCAGGTTATTCCCACCCCCAGATCCGGCAAGAGGGTCGTGTTCGTGTCCCACTTCCTCCGCGGGTTGGGGTTTGCACTTAACCCCTTCGTCCGAGGGCTTATGTTCTATTACGGCCTAGACTTTCACGATTTGGCCCCGGACTCTATTCTTCTTATCTCGGCGTTTATCGTCATGTGCGAATGATACGTCTCCAACGTATCTATAATTTTTGATTGCTCCATGCTATATTATCTACTGTTTTGGACAATATTGGGCTTTATCATACACTTTTGTATCATTTTTTGGGACTAACCTATTAACCCAGAGCCCAATGCCAGTTTCTGTTTTTACCCTGTTTTAGGGTTTCGAAGAAAAGGAAAATCAAACGGAGTCCAATTGACCTGAAACTTCACAGAAGTCATTTTTGGAAGGAAAGAAGCCCAGAAGACTTGGAGTGCACGTTAGGGGACCTTCGAGGAGGCCACGAGGCAGGGGGCGTGCCCACCCCCCTAGGCACGCCCTCCACCCTCGTGGGCCCCTCGTGGCCCCCCTGACATATTTCTTCCACCTATATATCTCCATATACCCTAAAAACATCCGAGAGCACAATAGATCGGGAGTTCCGCCGCCTGAAGCCTCCATAGCCACCGAAAGCCTATCTAGACCCGTTCTGGCACCCTACCGGAGGGGGCAATCCCTCTCCGGTGGCCATCTTCATCATCCAGGTGCTCTCCATGACGAGAAGGGAGTAGTTCTCCCTCGGGGTTGAGGGTATGTACCAGTAGCTATGTGTTTGATCTCTCTCTCATGTTCTTGAGGTGATACGATCTTGATGTATCGCGAGCTTTGCTATTATATTTGGATCCTATGATGTTTCTCCCCCTCTACTCTCTTGTAATGGATTGAGTTTTCCCTTTGAAGTTATCTTATTGGATTGAGTCTTTAAAGATTTGAGAACACTTGATGTATGTCTTGCCGTGCGTATCTGTGGTGACAATGGGATACTGCGTGATTCACTTGATGTATGTTTTGGTGATCAACTTGCGGGTTCCGCCCATGAACCTATGCATAGGGGTTGGCACACGTTTTCGTCGTGATTCTTCGGTAGGAACTTTGGGGCACTCTTTGAGGTCCTATGTGTTGGTTGAATAGATGAATCTGAGATTGTGTGATGCATATCGTATAATCATGCCCACGGATACTTGAGGTGACATTGGAGTATCTAGGTGACATTAGGGTTTTGGTTGATTTGTGTCTTAAGGTGTTATTCTAGTACGAACTCTAGGGCTATTTGTGACACTTATAGGAATAGCCCAACGGATTGATTGGAACGAATAACTTTAAGGTGGTTTCGTACCCTACCATAATCTCTTCGTTCGTTCTCCGCTATTAGTGACTTTGGAGTGACTCTTTGTTGCATGTTGAGGGATAGTTATATGATCCAATTATGTTATTATTGTTGAGGGAACTTGCACTAGCGAAAGTATGAACCATAGGCCTTGTTTCAACGCATTGCAATACCGTTTACGCTCACTTTTATCATTGGTTACCTTGCTGTTTTTATATTTTCAGATTACAAATACCTTTATCTACCATCCATATACCACTTGTATCACCATCGCTTCGCCGAACTAGTGCACCTATACAATTTACCATTGCATTGGGTGTGTTGGGGACACAAGAGACTCTTTGTTATTTGGTTGCAGGGTTGCTTGAGAGAGACCATCTTCATCCCACGCCTCCTACGGATTGATCAACCTTAGGTCATCCACTTGAGGGAAATTTGCTACTATCCTACAAACCTCTGCACTTGGAGGCCCAACAACGTCTATAAGAAGAAGGTTGTGTAGTAGACATCAAGCTCTTTTCTGGCGCCGTTGCCGGGGAGGTTAGCGCTTGAAGGTATATCTTTAGATCTTGCAATCGAGTCTTTTACTTTCTTGTTTTATCACTAGTTTAGTTTATAAAAGAAAATTACAAAAAAATGGAATTAAGGGTACCTCATATGCTTCATCTTTTTAATATCTATCGTGAAAATAAGGATTCCAATAATTGTGCTCAAGTGCTAGAGGAAGAATATGTTTGGCACTAAATCTTTGAATGATGAGCATGATTGCAATGTTGTTAGTATGAATTCCTTGAATATCTATGATGCTAATGATATGCAAAGCCACAAGCTTGGGGAAGCTATGTTTGATGAAGATGGTATTTTTTGTCCCCCAAGCTTTGATGAGCAAATTTATTATGATGAAAGCATGCCTCCTATTTATGATGATTATATTGATGAAAGTGGATTTGGAGAGGTCATGACTTTATTTTGTGATGAATCCACTATTCCGGAAGAAGTTCCAATTGATTATGAGAACAAAGTTGCTATCTATGATGATTATTGTGATGACTTTTATGCTATTAAAAATAATGATAACCATGAAACATGTCATCATGATTTTAGTTTTCAATTGGATTATGCCTCACATGATAATTATTTTGTTGAGTTTGCTCCCACTATTATTCATGAGAAGAATTTTGCTTATGTGGAGAGTAATAAATTCTCTATGTTTGTAGATCATGAAAAGAATGCTTTAGGTACTGGTTATATTGTTGAATTCATTCATGATGCTACTGAAAATTATTATGAGGGAGGAATTTATGCTTGTAGGAATTGCAATAATATTAAGTTTCCTCTCTATGTGCTTAAAATCTTGAAGTTATGCTTGTTTTGCTTTCCTATGCAAGTTGATTCTTGTTCCCACAAGTTGTTTGCTCACAAAATCCCTATGCATAGGAAGTATGTTAGACTTAAATGTGCTAGTCATATTATTCATGATGTTCTTTTTATGTTACAATTCTTATCTTTTATGTGAGCATCATTGAAATCATCATGCCTAGCTAGGGGCGTTAAACGTTAGCGCTTGTTGGGAGGCAAGCCAACTTAATTTTTGTTCCTTGCTTTTTGTTCCTGTTTAGTAATAAATAAATTATTTAGCCTCAATTTTGGTTGTGTTTTTGTGTTTAATTAGTGTTTGTGCCAAGTAGAACCGTTGGGAAGACTTGGCGAAAGTCTTGTTGAACTTTCTGTAAAAAACAGAAACTTTAGCGCTCACGAGAATTGCTGCCATTTTTTATTGGAGAGTGATATTTAGTTAATTCTTTTTCATATGATTAATAGATAAATTCCTCACGTCCAGAAATTTATTTTAGAATTTTTGGGGTTCCAGATCTTGCGCTAGCTACAGATTACTACGGACTGTTCTGTTTTTGACAGATTCTGTTTTGCGTGTGTTGTTTGCTTATTTTGATGAATCTATGGCTAGTAAAATAGTTTACAAACCATAGAGAAGTTGTAATACAGTAGGTATAACACCCATATAAAAAATAATGAGTTCATTACAGTACCTTGAAGTGGTATTTTGTTTTCTTTCGCTAACGGAGCTCACAAGATTTTCTACTTTAAGTTTTGTGTTGTGAAGTTCTCAAGTTTTGGGTAAAGATTTTGTGGATTATGGAACAAGAAGTGGCAAGATACTAAGCTTGGGATGCCCATGGCACCCCCAAGATAATCTAAGGACACCTAAAAGCCAAAGCTTGGGGATGCCCCGGAAGGCATCCCCTCTTTCGTCTACTTCTATCGGTAACTTTACTTGGAGCTATATTTTTATTTACCACATGACATGTGTTTTGCTTGGATCTTCAATTTATTTTGTTAGGATTTGCTTGCTGTTATTTAGAACAATGTTTTGCATCTTTTATTTCAATATAAAGTGGCATTGATAGCCTTTACTATGCCTATTTTAGAAGTCCACATGTTGCTGTTTGAAAACAGAAAGTTTACCGCTGTTGCAATAATTCCGTAGAAAAGTAAGAATTTGATAAAATGTTGAAACATTTTGCATATTAATATCTGATAAATTTACTACATTGGGAATTTTCTTTCATAATTTTTGGAGCTAGGGAAGTATGGATGTTGCTGCATTCTTTACAGACTGTCCTGTTTAGGCAGATTGCTGTTATGTTTGCATTGTTTGCATATGTTTGCTTCTTTAATGATTCTATTTGAGGATAGGACTATTAAATATGCAGAGGCATTTAGTATGCAATGTTGAATAATAAATTTTAGTGATTTTCTACAGTAGAGTATGATAAGGTTTTGGAAATGGTTTATACTAACTTATCTCACGAGTCCTTGTTGAGTTTTGTGTGGATGAAGCTTTTGAGATTTAGGGAGACCGTGATATGAGAGGAATTAAGGAGACACAAAAGCTCAATTTTGGGGATGCCCAAGGCATCCCAAGATCATATTTCAAGAGGTCTCAAGTGTCTAAGCTTGGGGATGCCCCGGTTGGCATCCCACCTTTCTTCTTCAACAACTATCGGTTAGTTTCAGTTGATCCTAAGTTTTTGATTCTTCACATGATGTTTGCCATTCTTAGAATGTCATTTTATTTTGCTTTGCTTGCTGTTTGAATAGAATACCAAGATCTGAAATTATTAAATGTTAGAGAGTCTTCACATAGTTGCATAATTATCCAACTACTCATTTATCTTCACTTATATCTTTTAGAGTAGTTTGTCATTTGCTCTAGTGCTTCACTTATATCTTTTTAGAGCATGGTGGTGCTTTTATTATAAATAAATCGATGAACTCTCATGCTTCACTTAGATTATTTTTGAGAGTCTTAAATAGCATGGTAATTTGCTTAAAATCCTAATATGCTAGGTATTCGAGATTAGTAAAATTTTCTTATGAGTGTTTTGAATACTAAGAGAAGTTTGATGCTTGATGATTGTTTTGAGACATGGAGGTAATAATATCAAAGTCGTGCTAGTTGAGTAGTTGTGAATTTGAGAAATGCTTGTGTTGAAGTTTGCAAGTCCCGTAGCATGCACGTATGGTAAACGTTGTGTAACAAATTTGAAACCTGAGGTGTTATTTGATTGTCTTCCTTATGAGTGGCGGTCAGGGACGAGCGATGGTCTTTTCCTACCAAGCTATCCCCCTAGGAGCATGCGCGTAGTGCCAAGGTTTTTGATGACTTGTAGATTTTTGCAATAAGTATGTGAGTTCTTTATGACTAATGTTGAGTCCATGGATTATACGCACTCTCACCCTTCCATCATTGCTAGCCTCTTCGGTACTGTGCATTGCCCTTTCTCACATTGAGAGTTGGTGCAAACTTCGCCGGTGCATCCAAACCCCGTGATATGATACGCTCTATCACACATAAACCTCCTTATATCTTCCTCAAAACAGCCACCATACCTACCTATTATGGCATTTCCATAGCCATTCCGAGATATATTGCCATGCAACTTTCCACCATTTCGTTTATCATGACACGGTCATCATTGTCATATTGCTTAGCATGATCATGTAGTTGACATAGTATTTGTGGCAAAGCCACCATTCATAATTATTTCATACATGTCACTCTTGGTTCATTGCATATCCCGGTACACCGCCGGAGGCATTCATATAGAGTCATACTTTGTTCTAGTATCAAGTTGTAATCATTGAGTTGTAAATAAGTAGAAGTGTGATGATCATCATTTTCTAGAGCATTGTCCCAAGTGAGGAATAAAAAAAGAGAAATGCCATGAAAAAAGGAGAAGGCCCCAAAAAAGAGAAAGGCCATAAAAAAGGAGAAGGCCCCCAAAAAAATGAAAATGAGAGAAAAAGAGAGAAGGGACAATGCTACTATCCTTTGCCACACTTGTGCTTCAAAGTAGCACCATAATCTTCATGATAGAGAGTCTCTTGTTTTGTCACTTTCATATACTAGTGGGAATTTTTCATTATAGAACTTGTCTTGTATATTCCAACAATGGGCCTCCTCAAGTGCCCTAGGTCTTCGTGGGCAAGCAAGTTGGATGCACACCCACTTAGTTTCTTTTGTTGAGATTTCATACATTTATACCTCTAGTGCATATGTTGCGTGGCAATCCCTACTCCTCGCATTAACATCAATCGACGGGCATCTCCATATCCCATTGATTAGCCTCGTTGATGTGAGACTTTCTCCCTTTTTGTCTTCTCCACATAACCCCCTTATTATATTCTATTCCACCCATAGTGCTATGTCCATGGCTCGCGCTCATATATTGCGTGAAAGTTTATAGGTTTGAGATTACTAAAGTATGAAACAATTGCTTGGCTTGTCATCGGGGTTGTGCATGATGAGAGCATTCTTGTGTGACGAAAATGGAGCATGACTAAACTATATGATTTTGCAGGGATGAACTTTTTTTGGCCATGTTATTTTGAGAAGACATAATTTCTTAGTTAGTATGCTTGAAGTATTATTATTTTTATGTCAATATGAACTTTTGTCTTGAATCTTATGGATCTGAATATTCATGCCACAATTAAGAAGAATTACATTGAAATTATGCCAAGTAGCACTCCGCATCAAAAATTCTGTTTTTATCATTTACCTACTCGAGGACGAGCAAGAATTAAGCTTGGGGATGCTGATACGTCTCCAACGTATCTATAATTTTTGATTGCTCCATGCTATATTATCTACTGTTTTGGAAAATATTGGGCTTTATCATACACTTTTATATCATTTTTTGGGACTAACCTATTAATCCAGAGCCCAGTGCCAGTTTTGTTTTTACCCTTTTTAGGGTTTCGAAGAAAAGGAAAATCAAACGGAGTCCAATTGACCTAAAACTTCACGGAACTCATTTTTGGAAGGAAAGAAGCCCAAAAGACTTGGAGTGCACGTCAGGGGACCTTCGAGGAGGCCACGAGGCTGGGGGCGCGCCCACCCCCCCTGGGCGCGCCCTCCACCATCGTGGGCCCCTCGTGGCCCCCCTGACGTATTTCTTCCGCCTATATATCTCCATATACCCTAAAAACATCCGAGAGCACAATAGATCAGGAGTTCCGCCGACTGAAGCCTCCGTAGCCACCGAAAACCAATCTAGACCCATTCCGGCACCCTGCCGGAGGGGGCAATCCCTCTCCGGTGGCCATCTTCATCATCCAGGTGCTCTCCATGACGAGGAGGGAGTAGTTCTCCCTCGGGGCTGAGGGTATGTACCAGTAGCTATGTGTTTGATCTCTCTTTCTCTCTCTCTCGTGTTCTTGAGGTGATACGATCTTGATGTATCGCGAGCTTTGCTATTATATTTGGATCCTATGATGTTTCTCCCCCTCTACTCTCTTGTAATGGATTGAGTTTTCCCTTTGAAGTTATCTTATTGGATTGAGTCTTTAAAGATTTGAGAACACTTGATGTATGTCTTGCCGTGCGTATCTGTGGTGACAATGGGATACCACGTGATTCACTTGATGTATGTTTTGGTGAACAACTTGCGGGTTCCGCCCATGAACCTATGCATAGGGGTTGGCACACGTTTTCGTCATGATTCTCCGATAGGAACTTTGGGGCACCCTTTGAGGTCCTATGTGTTGGTTGAATAGACGAATCTGAGATTGTGTGATGCATATCGTATAATCATGCCCACGGATACTTGAGGTGACATTGGAGTATCTAGGTGACATTAGGGTTTTGGTTGATTTGTGTCTTAAGGTGTTATTCTAGTACGAACTCTAGGGCTATTTGTGACACTTATAGGAATAGCCCAACGGATTGATTGGAAGGAATAACTTTGAGGTGGTTTCGTACCCTACCATAATCTCTTCGTTCGTTCTCCGCTATTAGTGACTTTGGAGTGACTCTTTGTTGCATGTTGAGGGATAGTTATATGATCCAATTATGTTATTATTGTTGAGGGAACTTGCACTAGCGAAAGTATGAACCATAGGCCTTGTTTCAACGCATTGCAATACCGTTTACGCTCACTTTTATCATTGGTTACCTTGTTGTTTTTATATTTTCAGATTACAAATACCTTTATCTACCATCCATATACCACTTGTATCACCATCGCTTCACCGAACTAGTGCACCTATACAATTTACCATTGCATTGGGTGTGTTGGGGACACAAGAGACTCTTTGTTATTTGGTTGCAGGGTTGCTTGAGAGAGACCATCTTCATCCTACGCCTCCTACGGATTGATCAACCTTAGGTCATCCACTTGAGGGAAATTTGCTACTGTCCTACAAACCTCTGCACTTGGAGGCCCAACAACGTCTACAAGAAGAAGGTTGTGTAGTAGACATCAAGCTCTTTTCTGGCGCCGTTGCCTGGGAGGTTAGCGCTTGAAGGTATATCTTTAGATCTTGCAATCGAGTCTTTTACTTTCTTGTTTTATCACTAGTTTAGTTTATAAAAGAAAATTACAAAAAAATGGAATTAAGGGTACCTCATATGCTTCATCTTTTTAATATCTATCGTGAAAATAAGGATTCCAATAATTGTGCTCAAGTGCTAGAGGAAGAATGCATTAGAATGTTTGGCACTAAATCTTTGAATGATGAGCATGATTGCAATGTTGTTAGTATGAATTCCTTGAATATCTATGATGCTAATGATATGCAAAGCCACAAGCTTGGGGAAGCTATGTTTGATGAAGATGGTATTTTTTGTCCCCCAAGCTTTGATGAGCAAATTTATTATGATGAAAGCATGCCTCCTATTTATGATGATTATATTGATGAAAGTGGATTTGGAGAGGTCATGACTTTATTTTGTGATGAATCCACTATTCCGGAAGAAGTTCCAATTGATTATGAGAACAAAGTTGCTATCTATGATGATTATTGTGATGACTTTTATGCTATTAAAAATAATGATAACCATGAAACATGTCATCATGATTTTAGTTTTCAATTGGATTATGCCTCACATGATAATTATTTTGTTGAGTTTGCTCCCACTATTATTCATGAGAAGAATTTTGCTTATGTGGAGAGTAATAAATTCTCTATGTTTGTAGATCATGAAAAGAATGCTTTAGGTACTGGTTATATTGTTGAATTCATTCATGATGCTACTGAAAATTATTATGAGGGAGGAATTTATGCTTGTAGGAATTGCAATAATATTAAGTTTCCTCTCTATGTGCTTAAAATCTTGAAGTTATGCTTGTTTTGCTTTCCTATGCAAGTTGATTCTTGTTCCCACAAGTTGTTTGCTCACAAAATCCCTATGCATAGGAAGTATGTTAGACTTAAATGTGCTAGTCATATTATTCATGATGTTCTTTTTATGTTACAATTCTTATCTTTTATGTGAGCATCATTGAAATCATCATGCCTAGCTAGGGGCGTTAAACGTTAGCGCTTGTTGGGAGGCAAGCCAACTTAATTTTTGTTCCTTGCTTTTTGTTCCTGTTTAGTAATAAATAAATTATTTAGCCTCTATTTTGGTTGTGTTTTTGTGTTTAATTAGTGTTTGTGCCAAGTAGAACCGTTGGGAAGACTTGGCGAAAGTCTTGTTGAACTTTCTGTAAAAAACAGAAACTTTAGCGCTCACGAGAATTGCTGCCATTTTTTATTGGAGAGTGATATTTAGTTAATTCTTTTTCATATGATTAATAGATAAATTCCTCACGTCCAGAAATTTATTTTAGAATTTTTGGGGTTCCATATCTTGCGCTAGCTACAGATTACTACAGACTGTTCTGTTTTTGACAGATTCTGTTTTGCGTGTGTTGTTTGCTTATTTTGATGAATCTATGGCTAGTAAAATAGTTTACAAACCATAGAGAAGTTGTAATACAGTAGGTATAACACCCATATAAAAAAATAATGAGTTCATTACAGTACCTTGAAGTGGTCTTTTGTTTTCTTTCGCTAACGGAGCTCACAAGATTTTCTACTTTAAGTTTTGTGTTGTGAAGTTCTCAAGTTTTGGGTAAAGATTTGATGGATTTGTTGGAAATATGCCCTAGAGGCAATAATAAAAGTATTATTATATTTCAATGTTCATGATAAATGTCTTTTATTCATGCTATAACTGTATTATCCGGAAATCGTAATACACGTGTGAATACTTAGACCACAATATGTCCCTGGTGAGCCTCTAGTTGACCAGCTCGTTGTGATCAACAGATAGTCATGGTTTCCTGACTATGGACATTGGATGTCGTTGATAACGGGATAACATCATTAGGAGAATGATGTGATGGACAAGACCCAATCCTAAGCATAGCATAAAAGATCGTGTAGTTCGTTTTGCTAGAGATTTGCCAGTGTCAAGTATCTCTTCCTTCGACCATGAGATCGTGTAACTCCCGGATACCGTAAGAGTGCCTTGGGTGTATCAAACGTCACAACGTAACTGGGTGACTATAAAGGTGCATTACAGGTATCTCCGAAAGTAGCTGTTGGGTTGACACGGATCGAGACTGGGATTTGTCACTCCGTATGACGGAGAGGTATCTCTGGGCCCACTCGGTAATGCATCATCATAATGAGCTCAATGTGACCAAGGTGTTGGACACGGGATCATGCATTACGGTACGAGTAAAGTGACTTGCCGGTAATGAGACTGAACAAGGTATTGGGATACCGACGATCGAGTCTCGGGCAAGTAACGTACCGACTGACAAAGGGAATTGCATACAGGGTTTGATCGAATCCTCGACATCGTGGTTCATCCAATGACAACATCGAGGAGCATGTGGGAACCATCATGGGTATCCAGATCCCGCTGTTGGTTATTGACTGAGAGCGCCTCGGTCATGTCTGCATGTCTCCCGAACCCGTAGGGTCTACACACTTAAGGTTCGGTGACGCTAGGGTTATTAGGAAGACTAGTATGTGACTACCGAATGTTGTTCGGAGTCCCGGATAGGATCCTGGACGTCACGAGGAGCTCCGGAAGGATCCGGAGGTAAAGATTTATATATGGGAAGTTGTCAAACGGACACCGGAAAGATTCGGGGTCATACCGGTATTGTACCGGGGCCACCGGAAGGGTTCCGGGGGTCCACCGGGAGGGGCCACCCCTCCCGGGGGGGCACATGGGCTGCGTGGGGCAGGGAGCCAGCCCCTGGTGGGCTGGCCGCACCCCCTCCCTTGGGCCCATGCGCCTAGGGTTGAGGGGGGAACCCTAGAGGGGGCGCCCCCTTGGCTTGGGGGGCAAGCCACCCTCTCCCCTCTCCCCTAGGCCGCCGCACCCCCCCCTAGATGGGTTCTAGGGGGCCGGCCCCCTTCTCCCTTCCCCCTATAAATAGAGGGGTGAGGGGAGGGCAGCCGGACCACCCTCCAAGGCGCAGCCCTCCCCTCCCCAATACCTCTCCTCCTCCGTTGTGTGCTTGGCGAAGCCCTGTCGGAGTACTGCCTCTCCACCATCACCACGCCGTCGTGCTGCCGGTGGAGCTGTCTTCCTCAACCTCTCCTTCCCCCTTGCTGGATCAAGAAGGAGGAGACGTCTCCCGTCTCGTACGTGTGTTGAACGCGGAGGTGCTGTCCGTTCAGCACTTGGTCATCGGTGATTCGAATCACGTCGAGTACGACTACATCATCACCTTGCAAGCTTCCGCACGCGATCTACAAGTGGTATGTAGATGCAAACTCTCTCCCTTGACTCGTTGCTTAGATGAACTCATAGATGGATCTTGGTGAAACCGTAGGAAAAATTTTAATTTTCTGCAACGTTCCCCAACAGTGGTATCAGAGCTAGGTCTATGCGTAGTTCTCTTTGCACGAGTAGAACACAACTTTGTTGTGGGCGTGGATTTTGTCATCTTACTTGCCTCTACTAGTCTTTTCTTGCTCAACGGTATTGTGGGATGAAGCGGCCCGGACCAACCTTACACGTACACTTACGTGAGACCGGTTCCACCGACTGACATGCACTAGTTGCATAAGGTGGCTGGCGGGTGTCTGTCTCTCCCACTTTAGTTGGAGCGGAATCGATGAACAGGGCCCTTATGAAGGGTAAATAGAAGTTGACAAAATCACGTTGTGTTGATTCGTAGGTAAGAAAACGTTCTTGCTAGAACCCAATTGCAGCCACGTAAAAGATGCAACAACAATTAGAGGACGTCTAACTTGTTTTTGCAGCGATTGATCATGTGATGTGATATGGCCAGAAGTTGTGATGAATGATGAATTGTGATGTATGAGATCATGTTCTTTGTAATAGGATTCACGACTTGCATGTCGATGAGTATGACAACCGGCAGGAGCCATAGGAGTTGTCTTTATTTTTTGTATGACCTGCGTGTCATTGAATAACGCCATGTAAACTACTTTACTTTATTGCTAAAACGTTAGTCATAGAAGTAGAAGTAGTCGTTGGCGTGACAACTTCATGAAGACACGATGATGGAGATCATGATGATGGAGATCATGGTGTCAAGCCGGTGACAAGATGATCATGGAGCCCCGAAGATGAAGATCAAAGGAGCTATATGATATTCGCCATATCATGTCACAACTATATAATTGCATGTGATGTTTATTATGTATTATGCATCTTGTTTACTTAGGACGACGGTAGTAAATAAGATGATCCCTTATAAAATTTCAAGAAGTGTTCTCCCCTAACTGTGCACCGTTGCTACAGTTCGTCGCTTCTAAGCACCACGTGATGATCGGGTGTGATGGATTCTTACGATCACATACAACGGGTGTAAGACAGTTTTACATAGCGAAAACACTTAGGGTTAACTTGACGAGCCTAGCATGTGCAGACATGGCCTCGGAACACGGAGACCGAAAGGTCGAACATGAATCGTATGGAAGATACGATCAACATGAGAATGTTCACCGACGATGACTAGTCCGTCTCACGTGATGATCGGACACGGGCTAGTCGACTCGGATCGTGTAACACTTAGATGACCAGAGGGATGTCTAATCTAAGTGGGAGTTCATAATTTGATTAGAACTTTATTATCATGAACTTAGTCTAAAACCTTTGCAAATATGTCTTGTAGATCAATGGCCAACGCTAATGTCAACATGAACTTCAACGCGTTCCTAGAGAAAACCAAGCTGAAAGATGATGGCAGCAACTATACGGACTGGGTCCGGAACCTGAGGATCATCCTCATAGCTGCCAGGAAACAATATGTCCTAGAAGGACCGCTAGGTGACGCTACCGTCCCAGAGAACCAAGACATTATGAATGCTTGGCAGTCTCGTGCTGATGATTACTCCCTCGTTCAGTGCGGCATGCTTTACAGCTTAGAACCGGGGCTCCAAAAGCGTTTTGAGCACCACGGAGCATATGAGATGTTCGAAGAGCTGAAACTAGTTTTTCAAGCTCATGCCCGGGTCGAGAGATATGATGTCTCCGACAAGTTCTACAGTTGTAAGATGGAGGAAAACTGTTCTGTCAGTGAGCACATCCTGAAGATGTCTGGGTTGCACAACCGTATGACCCAGTTGAACATTAACCTCCCAGATGAGGCGGTCATTGACAGAATCCTCCAGTCGCTCCCACCAAGCTACAAGAGCTTTGTGATGAACTACAACATGCAGGGGATGGAAAAGACCATTCCTGAAGTGTTCTCGATGCTGAAGTCAGCAGAGGCTGAAATCAAGAAAGAACATCAAGTGTTGATGGTCAATAAGACCACTAAGTTCAAGAAGGGCAAGGGTAAGAAGAACTTCAAGAAGGACGGCAAAGATGTTGCCGCGCCTGGTAAGCCAGTTACCGGGAAGAAGTCAAAGAATGGACCCAAGCCTGAGACTGAGTGCTTTTATTGCAAGGGGAAGGGTCACTGGAAGCGGAACTGCCCCAAATACTTAGCGGATAAGAAGGCCGGCAACACCAAAGGTATATTTGATATACATGTGATTGATGTGTACCTTACCAATACTCGTAGTAACTCCTGGGTATTTGATACCGGTGCCGTTGCTCATATTTGTAACTCACAGCAGGAGCTGCGGAATAAACGGAGACTGGCGAAGGACGAGGTGACGATGCGCGTCGGGAATGGTTCCAGAGTCGATGTGATCGCCGTCGGCACGCTGCCTCTACATTTACCTACGGGATTAGTTTTGAACCTTAATAATTGTTATTTAGTGCCAAGTTTGAGCATGAACATTGTATCTGGATCTCGTTTAATACGAGATGGCTACTCATTTAAGTCTGAGAATAATGGTTGTTCGATTTATATGAGAGATATGTTTTATGGTCATGCTCCGATGGTCAATGGTTTATTCTTAATGAATCTCGAGCGTAGTATTACACATGTTCATAGTGTAGATGCCAAAAGATTTAAAGTTGATAACGATAGTCCCACATACTTGTGGCACTGCCGCCTTGGTCACATTGGTGTCAACCGCATGAAGAAGCTCCATGCCGATGGACTTTTAGAGTCTCTTGATTATGAATCGTTTGACACGTGCGTACCATGCCTTTTGGGCAAAATGACCAAGACTCCGTTCTCCGGAACAATGGAGCGAGCAACCAACTTGTTGGAAATCATACATACCGATGTGTGCGGTCCAATGAGCGTTGAGGCTCGCGGAGGATATCGTTATGTTCTCACTCTCACAGATGACTTAAGTAGATATGGGTATGTCTACTTAATGAAACACAAGTCTGAGACCTTTGAAAAGTTCAAGGAATTTCAGAATGAGGCAGAGAATCAACGTGACCGAAAGATAAAATTCTTACGATCAGATCATGGAGGAGAATACTTAAGTCACGAATTTGGTACACACTTAAGGAAATGTGGAATCGTTTCACAGCTCACGCCGCCTGGAACACCTCAGCGAAACGGTGTGTCCGAACGTCGTAATCGCACCCTATTGGATATGGTGCGGTCTATGATGTCTCTTACCGATTTACCGCTATCATTTTGGGGATACGCTCTAGAGACAGCTACATTCACTTTAAATAGGGCACCGTCTAAATCCGTTGACACGACACCGTATGAATTATGGTTTGGAAAGAAACCTAAGCTGTCGTTTCTAAAAGTTTGGGGATGCGATGCTTATGTCAAGAAACTTCAACCTGAAAAGCTCGAACCCAAGTCGGAAAAATGCGTATTCATAGGATACCCTAAGGAAACTGTCGGGTATACCTTCTACTTAAGATCCGAAGGCAAGATCTTTGTTGCCAAGAATGGATGCTTTCTGGAAAAAGAGTTTCTCTCGAAAGAAGTAAGTGGGAGGAAAGTAGAACTCGATGAAGTACTACCTCTTGAGCAGGAAAGTGGCGCAGCGCAGGAAACCGTTCCTGTGATGCCCACACCAACTGCAGAGGAAAACAATGATGATGATCAAGGTACTTCGGATCAAGTTACTGCTGAACTTCGTAGGTCCACAAGGACACGTTCCGCACCAGAGTGGTACGGCAACCCTGTCCTGGAAATCATGTTGTTAGACAACAATGAACCTTCGAACTATGAAGAAGCGATGGCGGGCCCGGATTCCAACAAATGGCTTGAAGCCATGAAATCCGAGATAGAATCCATGTATGAAAACAAAGTATGGACTTTGACAGACTTGCCCGATGATCGGCGAGCGATAGAAAACAAATGGATTTTTAAGAAGAAGACGGACGCGGATGGTAATGTTACCATCTATAAGGCTCGACTTGTCGCTAAGGGTTATCGACAAGTTCAAGGGATTGACTACGACGAGACTTTCTCTCCCGTAGCGAAGCTGAAGTCCATCCGAATCATGTTAGCAATTGCCGCATACTATGATTATGAGATATGGCAAATGGACGTCAAAACGGCATTCCTTAACGGGCATCTTAAGGAAGAACTGTATATGATGCAGCCGGAAGGTTTTGTCGATCCTCGGAACGCTAACAAAGTATGCAAGCTCCAGCGATCCATTTATGGACTGGTGCAAGCATCTCGGAGTTGGAACATTCGCTTTGATGAGATGATCAAAGCGTTTGGGTTTATGCAGACTTATGGAGAAGCCTGCGTTTACAAGAAAGTGAGTGGGAGCTCTGTAGCATTTCTCATATTATATGTAGATGACATACTCTTGATGGGAAATAATATAGAATTTCTGGACAGCATTAAGGCCTACTTGAATAAGTGTTTTTCAATGAAGGACCTTGGAGAAGCTGCTTATATATTAGGCATCAAGATCTATAGAGATAGATCGAGACGCCTCATAGGTCTTTCACAAAGCACATACCTTGATAAGATTTTGAAGAGGTTCAAAATGGATCAGTCCAAGAAGGGGTTCTTGCCTATGTTACAAGGTGTGAGATTGAGCTCGGCTTAGTCACCGACCACGGCAAAAGATAAAGAAGAGATGAGTGTCATCCCCTATGCTTCAGCCATAGGATCTATTATGTATGCCATGCTGTGTACCAGACCCGATGTAAACCTTGCCGTAAGTTTGGTAGCAAGATACCAAAGTAATCCCGGCAAGGAACACTGGACAGCGGTCAAGAATATCCTAAAGTACCTGAAAAGGACGAAGGACATGTTTCTCATTTATGGAAGAGACGAAGAGCTCGTCGTAAAGGGTTACGTCGATGCTAGCTTTGACTCAGATCTGGATGACTCTAAGTCACAAACCGGATACATGTATATGTTGAATGGTGGAGCAGTAAGCTGGTGCAGCTGCAAGCAGAGCGTCGTGGCGGAATCTACGTGTGAAGCGGAGTACATGGCAGCCTCGGAGGCAGCGCATGAAGCGATTTGGGTGAAGGAGTTCATCACCGACCTAGGAGTCATACCCAATGCGTCGGGGCCGATCAAACTCTTCTGTGACAACACTGGAGCTATTGCCCTCGCCAAGGAGCCCAGGTTTCACAAGAAGACCAGGCACATCAAGCGTCGTTTCAACTCCATCCATGAAAATGTTCAAGATGGAGACATAGAGATTTGCAAAGTGCACACGGATCTGAATGTCGCAGATCCACTGACTAAACCTCTCTCGCGTGCAAAACATGATCAACACCAGAACTCTATGGGTGTTCGATTCTTCACAATGTAACTAGATTGGTGACTCTAGTGCAAGTGGGAGACTGTTGGAAATATGCCCTAGAGGCAATAATAAAAGTATTATTATATTTCAATGTTCATGATAAATGTCTTTTATTCATGCTATAACTGTATTATCCGGAAATCGTAATACACGTGTGAATACTTAGACCACAATATGTCCCTGGTAAGCCTCTAGTTGACCAGCTCGTTGTGATCAACAGATAGTCATGGTTTCCTGACTATGGACATTGGATGTCGTTGATAACGGGATCACATCATTAGGAGAATGATGTGATGGACAAGACCCAATCCTAAGCATAGCATAAAAGATTGTGTAGTTCGTTTTGCTAGAGCTTTGCCAGTGTCAAGTATCTCTTCCTTCGACCATGAGATCGTGTAACTCCCGGATACCGTAAGAGTGCCTTGGGTGTATCAAACGTCACAACGTAACTGGGTGACTATAAAGGTGCATTACAGGTATCTCCGAAAGTAGCTGTTGGGTTGACATGGATCAAGACTGGGATTTGTCACTCCGTATGACGGAGAGGTATCTCTGGGCCCACTCGGTAATGCATCATCATAATGAGCTCAATGTGACCAAGGTGTTGGACACGGGATCATGCATTACGGTACGAGTAAAGTGACTTGCCGGTAACGAGACTGAACAAGGTATTGGGATACCGACGATCGAGTCTCGGGCAAGTAACGTACCGACTGACAAAGGGAATTGCATACAGGGTTTGATCGAATCCTCGACATCGTGGTTCATCCGATGACAACATCGAGGAGCATGTGGGAACCATCATGGGTATCCAGATCCCGCTGTTGGTTATTGACTGAGAGCGTCTCGGTCATGTCTGCATGTCTCCCGAACCCGTAGGGTCTACACACTTAAGGTTCGGTGACGCTAGGGTTATTAGGAAGACTAGTATGTGACTACCGAATGTTGTTCGGAGTCCCGGATAGGATCCTGGACGTCACGAGGAGCTCCGGAAGGATCCGGAGGTAAAGATTTATATATGGGAAGTTGTCAAACGGACACCGGAAAGATTCGGGGTCATACCGGTATTGTACCGGGGCCACCGGAAGGGTTCCGGGGGTCCACCGGGAGGGGCCACCCCTCCCGGGGGGGCACATGGGCTGCGTGGGGCAGGGAGCCAGCCCCTGGTGGGCTGGCCGCACCCCCTCCCTTGGGCCCATGCGCCTAGGGTTGAGGGGGGAACCCTAGAGGGGGCGCCCCCCTTGGCTTGGGGGGCAAGCCACCCTCTCCCCTCTCCCCTAGGCCGCCGCACCCCCCCCTAGATGGGTTCTAGGGGGCCGGCCCCCTTATCCCTTCCCCCTATAAATAGAGGGGTGAGGGGAGGGCAGCCGGACCACCCTCCAAGGCGCAGCCCTCCCCTCCCCAACACCTCTCCTCCTCCGTTGTGTGCTTGGCGAAGCCCTGTCGGAGTACTGCCTCTCCACCATCACCACGCCATCGTGCTGCCGGTGGAGCTGTCTTCTTCAACCTCAACTTCCCTCTTGCTGGATCAAGAAGGAGGAGACGTCTCCCGTCCCGTACGTGTGTTGAACGTGGAGGTGCTGTCCGTTCAGCACTTGGTCATGGGTGATTCGAATCACGTCGAGTACGACTACATCATCACCTTGCAAGCTTCCGCACGCGATCTACAAGTGGTATGTAGATGCAAACTCTCTCCCTTGACTCGTTGCTTAGATGAACTCATAGATGGATCTTGGTGAAACCGTAGGAAAATTTTTAATTTTCTGCAACGTTCCCCAACAGGATTATGGAACAAGGAGTGGCAAGATACTAAGCTTGGGGATGCCCATGGCACCCCCAAGATAATCTAAGGACACCTAAAAGCCAAAGCTTGGGGATGCCCCGGAAGGCATCCCCTCTTTCGTCTACTTCTATCGGTAACTTTACTTGGAGCTATATTTTTATTTACCACATGACATGTGTTTTGCTTGGATCGTCAATTTATTTTGTTAGGATTTGCTTGCTGTTATTTAGAACAATGTTTTGCATCTTTTATTTCAATAAAAGTGGCATTGATAGCCTTTACTATGCCTATTTTAGAAGTCCACATGTTGCTGTTTGAAAACAGAAAGTTTACCGCTGTTGCAATAATTCCGTAGAAAAGTAAGAATTTGATAAAATGTTGAAACATTTTGCATATTAATATCTGATAAATTTACTACATTGGGAATTTTCTTTCATAATTTTTGGAGCTAGGGAAGTATGGATGTTGCTGCATTCTTTACAGACTGTCCTGTTTAGGCAGATTGCTGTTATGTTTGCATTGTTTGCATATGTTTGCTTCTTTAATGATTCTATTTGAGGATAGGACTATTAAATATGCAGAGGCATTTAGTATGCAATGTTGAATAATAAATTTTAGTGATTTTCTACAGTAGAGTATGATAAGGTTTTGGAAATGGTTTATACTAACTTATCTCACGAGTCCTTGTTGAGTTTTGTGTGGATGAAGCTTTTGAGATTTAGGGAGACCGTGATATGAGAGGAATTAAGGAGACACAAAAGCTCAATTTTGGGGATGCCCAAGGCATCCCAAGATCATATTTCAAGAGGTCTCAAGTGTCTAAGCTTGGGGATGCCCCGGTTGGCATCCCACCTTTCTTCTTCAACAACTATCGGTTAGTTTCAGTTGATCCTAAGTTTTTGATTCTTCACATGATGTTTGCCATTCTTAGAATGTCATTTTATTTTGCTTTGCTTGCTGTTTGAATAGAATACCAAGATCTGAAATTATTAAATGTTAGAGAGTCTTCACATAGTTGCATAATTATCCAACTACTCATTTATCTTCACTTATATCTTTCAGAGTAGTTTGTCATTTGCTCTAGTGCTTCACTTATATCTTTTTAGAGCATGGTGGTGCTTTTATTATAAATAAATCGATGAACTCTCATGCTTCACTTAGATTATTTTTGAGAGTCTTAAATAGCATGGTAATTTGCTTAAAATCCTAATATGCTAGGTATTCGAGATTAGTAAAATTTTCTTATGAGTGTTTTGAATACTAAGAGAAGTTTGATGCTTGATGATTGTTTTGAGACATGGAGGTAATAATATCAAAGTCGTGCTAGTTGAGTAGTTGTGAATTTGAGAAATGCTTGTGTTGAAGTTTGCAAGTCCCGTAGCATGCACGTATGGTAAACGTTGTGTAACAAATTTGAAACCTGAGGTGTTATTTGATTGTATTCCTTATGAGTGGCGGTCAGGGACGAGCGATGGTCTTTTCCTACCAAGCTATCCCCCTAGGAGCATGCGCGTAGTGCCAAGGTTTTTGATGACTTGTAGATTTTTGCAATAAGTATGTGAGTTCTTTATGACTAATGTTGAGTCCATGGATTATACGCACTCTCACCCTTCCATCATTGCTAGCCTCTTCGGTACTGTGCATTGCCCTTTCTCACATTGAGAGTTGGTGCAAACTTCGCCGGTGCATCCAAACCCCGTGATATGATACGCTCTATCACACATAAACCTCCTTATATCTTCCTCAAAACAGCCACCATACCTATCTATTATGGCATTTCCATAGCCATTCCGAGATATATTGCCATGCAACTTTCCACCATTTCGTTTATCATGACCCGTTCATCATTGTCATATTGCTTAGCATGATCATGTAGTTGACATAGTATTTGTGGCAAAGCCACCATTCATAATTATTTCATACATGTCACTCTTGGTTCATTGCATATCCCGGTACACCGCCGGAGGCATTCATATAGAGTCATACTTTGTTCTAGTATCGAGTTGTAATCATTGAGTTGTAAATAAGTAGAAGTGTGATGATCATCATTTTCTAGAGCATTGTCCCAAGTGAGGAATAAAAAAAGAGAAATGCCATGAAAAAAGGAGAAGGCCCAAAAAAGAGAAAGGCCATAAAAAAGGAGAAGGCCCCCCAAAAAATGAAAATGAGAGAAAAAGAGAGAAGGGACAATGCTACTATCCTTTGCCACACTTGTGCTTCAAAGTAGCACCATAATCTTCATGATAGAGAGTCTCTTGTTTTCTCACTTTCATATACTAGTGGGAATTTTTCATTATAGAACTTGTCTTGTATATTCCAACAATGGGCCTCCTCAAGTGCCCTAGGTCTTCGTGGGCAAGCAAGTTGGATGCACACCCACTTAGTTTCTTTTGTTGAGCTTTCATACATTTATACCTCTAGTGCATCTGTTGCATGGCAATCCCTACTCCTCGCATTAACATCAATCGATGGGCATCTCCATATCCCATTGATTAGCCTCGTTGATGTGAGACTTTCTCCTTTTTTGTCTTCTCCACATAACCCCCTCATTATATTCTATTCCACCCATAGTGCTATGTCCATGGCTCGCGCTCATATATTGCGTGAAAGTTTATAGGTTTGAGATTACTAAAGTATGAAACAATTGCTTGGCTTGTCATCGGGGTTGTGCATGATGAGAGCATTCTTGTGTGAGGAAAATGGAGCATGACTAAACTATATGATTTTGCAGGGATGAACTTTTTTTGGCCATGTTATTTTGAGAAGACATAATTGCTTAGTTAGTATGCTTGAAGTATTATTATTTTTATGTCAATATGAACTTTTGTCTTGAATCTTATGGATCTGAATATTCATGCCACAATTAAGAAGAATTACATTGAAATTATGCCAAGTAGCACTCCGCATCAAAAATTCTGTTTTTATCATTTACCTACTCGAGGACGAGCAGGAATTAAGCTTGGGGATGCTGATACGTCTCAACGTATCTATAATTTTTGATTGCTCCATGCTATATTATCTACTGTTTTGGACAATATTGGGCTTTATCATACACTTTTATATCATTTTTTGGGACTAACCTATTAACCCAGAGCCCAGTGCCAGTTTTGTTTTTACCCTGTTTTAGGGTTTCGAAGAAAAGGAAAATCAAACGGAGTCCAATTAACCTAAAACTTCACGGAACTCATTTTTGGAAGGAAAGAAGCCCAAAAGACTTGGAGTGCACATCAGGGGACCTTCGAGGAGGCCACGAGGCTGGGGGCGCGCCCACCCCCCTGGGCGCGCCCTCCACCATCGTGGGCCCCTCGTGGCCCCCCTGACGTAATTCTTTCGCCTATATATCTCCATATACCCTAAAAACATCCGAGAGCACAATAGATCAGGAGTTCCGCCGCCTGAAGCCTCCGTAGCCACCGAAAACCAATCTAGACCCATTCCGGCACCCTGCCGGAGGGGGCAATCCCTCTCCGGTGGCCATCTTCATCATCCAGGTGCTCTCCATGACGAGGAGGGAGTAGTTCTCCCTCGGGGCTGAGGGTATGTACCAGTAGCTATGTGTTTGATCTCTCTCTCTCTCTCTCTCGTGTTCTTGAGGTGATACGATCTTGATGTATCGCGAGCTTTGCTATTATATTTGGATCCTATGATGTTTCTCCCCCTCTACTCTCTTGTAATGGATTGAGTTTTCCCTTTGAAGTTATCTTATTGGATTGAGTCTTTAAAGATTTGAGAACACTTGATGTATGTCTTGCCGTGCGTATCTGTGGTGACAATGGGATACCACATGATTCACTTGATGTATGTTTTGGTGAACAACTTGCGGGTTCCGCCCATGAACCTATGCATAGGGGTTGGCACACGTTTTCGTCATGATTCTCCGATAGGAACTTTGGGGCACTCTTTGAGGTCCTATGTGTTGGTTGAATAGATGAATCTGAGATTGTGTGATGCATATCGTATAATCATGCCCACGGATACTTGAGGTGACATTGGAGTATCTAGGTGACATTAGGGTTTTGGTTGATTTGTGTCTTAAGGTGTTATTCTAGTACGAACTCTAGGGCTGTTTGTGACACTTATAGGAATAGCCCAACGGATTGATTGGAAGGAATAACTTTGAGGTGGTTTCGTACCCTACCATAATCACTTCGTTTGTTCTCCGCTATTAGTGACTTTGGAGTGACTCTTTGTTGCATGTTGAGGGATAGTTATATGATCCAATTATGTTATTATTGTTGAGGGAACTTGCACTAGCGAAAGTATGAACCCTAGGCCTTGTTTCAACGCATTGCAATACCGTTTACGCTCACTTTTATCATTGGTTACCTTGCTGTTTTTATATTTTTAGATTACAAATACCTTTATCTACCATCCATATACCACTTGTATCACCATCTCTTCGCCGAACTAGTGCACCTATACAATTTACCACTGTATTGGGTGTGTTGGGGACACAAGAGACTCTTTGTTATTTGGGTTCAGGGTTGCTTGAGAGAGACCATCTTCATCCTACGCCTCCTACGGATTGATAAACCTTAGGTCACCCACTTGAGGGAAATTTGCTACTGTCCTACAAACCTCTGCACTGTGTGGCCCAACAACGTCTACAAGAAGGTTGTGTAGTAGACATCAGCGAAGCCTTCCTCCGCACTCCTCCGCACTTCGGCTTGTGACTCAAGACCTTCGATGTGAAGCCGCAAGTGGTAGAGGGGGAGCAGGCCGAGTGCGGCGGCGCTAAAGTGAGCAAGCTTGCTAGCGCCGTTTGGCTGAAAGGATCTTTCACCAAATCTTCCGATCTGTGGCAGCAGGGGTGGTTCTATATCGCCGAGCCCCGCAGCTCTAAGTGGGCAACTGCGCTCACATTTTGATCCAGCCCCCCAACTCAGCTTGCATCATGGATTAACAAGGGGCTGGATTGGAGATCAACGAATGATGTGCGAACTCTGCAAAGTCGCATCCGAAGCCTCATTGAGAGGGACATCGACATAGCCAACGTCGTTCAAGTAATGCTAGTTCGTCGGACCCTGCCGTGCCAGTGACGGCCTCTCCGCCTATGGAAGTTCAATCCAGAAGGGCCGCAGACTCTTCAGCACTTCTTCAGCACAACGCACGAAGGAATGTGGAGATTATTCTTCGGGAAACGAAGGCAATGGCCGGAGACCATCGAAGATGTCAGCCTAGACTGTAACCATCCGGATACTCTGATAACTACTCGTTTACCGAATACCTTATAGTCAGATACCCAGTGGCAAGATACCAACAGTGTCATCCTTTTTCAGGGCTGGATAAAGAAGGTGGAACTGATTAGGTGTTCGGCTTCCCTTCCCGAAGACTCAACTACTCCTGTGTTAACAAGGATGCTGGCCTCGGTGCCATACCAGGCACCGGCAGGGGAGGGCGAGAAGACCCAAGATGACCTTGGTTCCAGAGGTAAGTCGGACACTGAGTCCGGAGAAATCGACCTTTCCTTGCCCGAAGACGGAGGCGAAAAAGGACCTGGTATCCCTTCTCCAAGCAGGAGAAAAAGGCCGCCTCCGAAGATTGGGAGGGGCGGTCTTCCAAGAAGGGCAAGATGCCACCGTTGAGCGGCCTGGGTTTGGAAAGTGACGCTGTTAAACAGCTCAAACAAGGGGACAAGCCCTCGGCCAAACCGTAAGAGAATCCGGAGTACTTCGATAACGTCCCGCTCCGTTGCTGTTACCGAAGATATACGTAACGCATTCATGCATTTTTACATGTCGGCACAGAGTTTTTCTGGGCGATCCTCTTCTTCGGGGAGTCTCCTCCCAGAGATGATGGAGAGCGAGACGCCTCCTCCAACCTCCTCGCCCAACAAGGCGGATGACTCTGAAGTGTCATCACGGAGGGTCCCTTTTGACCAACAAGTTACGCAGGGGACAGAAGAGGCAGTGCCCGAAGGTGGAGCACCGACCATCCAGGATTCCGGGGCTGATGATAACAAAGGCCCCGGACTAACTGGTTCGCAGCCGACAGTGATTCTGGAGACGGGTGAACAAATTCCTTCAAAGAATGATTGTGCTCCTAGAGCAGCTTCCGGAAACCCGGAGACTCCGGTTATATTGCGGGACATGTTGCGGAAAGCATCTGTCTCAGGGGAACATCGTACCTTGATGGATACAGTGATTGAGAAGATTTCGTCCGCGAAGAGCGGATTAAATGAAGCCTTCATGAGCCTACTGAAGGGCTTCGAGGTTTGTGACATAATGTTTTCAACTATGTTTCATTTGCAAAGATGTGCCTGTGTATAGGTAGTAGCCCCTGATACTCGGGTTGGCTTCCACTGGGAAGCAAACGGAAGATCGAAAAGGATCATTTGAGGACTAACCTGTTGAACTTTGAACACAGGCTGCTTCCCCCTTGGCCACTTCCCGGACTATGGAGATTGCCGATTTGCAGTGAAAGCTTGATGTGGCAGGGGATGATCTTGCTTTAATCAATATGCATCTGGACGAGTCGCAAGGTATGTATTCGGGGCAATCCTCATACATTTGTGTGGTATAAGCATGATGCTGAGATTTAGATGCTAGAATATGCATGGCTGCAGATGGTGCTGCCGCGGTTGAAGTTCTTCGAGCAGAGCTGGCTCGGGCCAAGGAGCGGGCCCGGCGTAGCAATGCTGCTGCCGAAAAGGCATCGACTGAATTAAAAGCCGAACAAGCTGCACGGCGCCAAGATGAGGAGAAGATATCCATGATGACGCTCGAACTGGAGAATGCTACCGGCCACTATGAATTTCTGGAGAAGGAGAGTAAAGCCTTAACGACTGATCTGGACAAGGCCTTACAAGAGGCGAGAGAAGCGCGGTCGAAATGCAAAGCAGCCCGTGAGGAGGTTCGACAGGCGAGGGAGATTGCAGTTGGAAAGCCCTTTCTGCTACAAACTAACTTCGGTGACCCGAACTATGCCCAGCTTAACCAAGTATGGAGTTCTCCGGACGAGTTCTTAGACTTGCCGAAGAGTTCTGCCGATGCGGCGCAGTATTACCAAGCGCGAGTTGGATATGTAACGGAGAAGCTTTTTTGGTCGCAGTTTGGCACATCAAAGCGCCCTCTGTTGCTCAATGAATAGATGTCCCAATGGGCCGAACTTCATAGGATATTCGGCGCTACCATGAAGGATGTCGTAATCCGATTGTGGCCAACCGAGCCTATTCCGAATAGCTATTTCGGTTTGGTGCAAAGGCTTGTTGACGCGGTGCTGCGTATCGACGCTGTGAAGCGGTCAACGTGCATTGAGGGTGCACGGATGGCTTTTGCCTGAGTCAAGACGTTCTGGGGGAAGATGAAGGCCATCGATGTTGCGACGAAGGGTCCACCCAAAGGCAAGGACCGTCCAGAACCGGAGCATTATTTTGAAGACGTCCTAGAGGCCGCCTGCTTTATAGAGGGTCAGTGCTCAAAAGACACAATGTTCGAGTGAGGTGTATGAAAATTGTAAAAGACAATTTTATAGTTAATCTATTTATGTTTTGCTTGAAAGCTTGAATTCCTCCTATGCGGCCATTTTGATATAATCTGAAAGTTTTCTAGTCATCGGCTTCAGCCCCCTCGTAGGAAGTACGGGGGTGTTCGGAAAAGCATTTAATCACTCTTGATCCAACGTCTTGGTCCATGAAGGAGGTGATAATGCGGCGAACCAGGCAATCGGACTATAGGGCGTTAACGCTTTCACTTAGCCATAGGAGTTTTATTGTGGGGCTATGACATAGCCCCTGGTATGTATGCGGTGTATGGTGCCTTACATATTTGATCTAAAAAAGATCCCTCGTGTGACATGGAGAATCGCTAAATATTCCAAGAAGTCATCAAGTGGTTGACTAGCTCACTCTGCATCATGACAGTCAGTTTTCGTCTTTCTCTACTGAGGTGCTCATCCGGTTTAGACCAGGGCACAATCGCAGTAGTTCTCCCTTTACTACCCTAGCCGATAGAGCGGAACATAGGGTAGCAAGCACAGGAGCCGGGCAACCCAACTATTGACCCAAGACAATGATTCAGAGCTGATGCATATAAGGCCAAACTTGCAACGCCGAAGTATGCTATAGAGTTGTTCGGACTTTTACTAGCAACTCATTTGTTCCCACACCGAGCCCCTGGCAGGTTATGCCAAGGTATTTCTGTGAAATAACCATAGGAGCCACATTTGTCAGGGAAACAATACGGATGATTAGTTCGGATATTGTTTACTGGTAACTGAGCGATATGCCAATGATTACTTATGATATATATATGTGTGTGTGTGTGTGTGTGTGTGTGTGTGTGTGTGTGTTTGTGTTTGTGTGTGTGTGTGTAAGCCATCCGCCCGGCTATTTGACATGCTCGGGGTTGGAGGCGGAGGAACATGCATAGTACATGCTCAAGAAATAGGGAGTGCGGTCTACAGAAAGTTATTTTGGACCTCCTGTCGCACGTCTGCGCCGCCAGTCCTCGGTGGGGGGGAATCCTTGATGGAAATAGCCCCTTGGATGAGTGTACGAATCCAGACTCCGATAGAGCCAGTTTCAGATGTTTATCATGTTCATCACCTGTTTTTTAAAGGATAGCGAAGGAAGAAATAAAAAGAAAATAAGTAATAAAAGAAAGTTAATGGAGTGCTTGCAGGCTTGTACGTATTGTGCTTCCGCCAATGCCCATGGTATCTTGAGTGCGTAATGATGTATGCGCGGTACAAATTTTGTAGGTGTGTGGAGTGGGCGGCGGAAGCCGGGTTGCTATTTCCTTTCTAGGAGTAGTTGATCCTCAGATGGAGATTGCTTCTGACCCCCGTTGTTTCGTTGGTGAACCTTTCCGTCATCCCTGTCGCTTGGCGGCCTCCTCCCCTTGTGTTCGGCGTTGAGCTTGCCGGCCTGTTTAAAGACCCAACAGTTTCTGTTGGTATGATTAGCTAGTTTATCGGGGTGGCCATGAATCTGGCAGGGTCGGTCCAATATCATGTCCAGGTTGGATGGTTCATCTCGATTTGCCTTGAATGGCTTCTTCCGCTGACCAGGCTTGGGGTTTCTGAATCCGGCGTTGACCGCTGTGTCACCTGATCTTTCATTGTCATTGCGACTGTTGTTTTTGCTTCGTCGTGGCTTGCCGTTGCCATCTCGGATTTTGGAGGTGCCCTGGTTGCTGGTGCTATTGCTTCTACGAGCGAGCCAGCTGTCTTCTCCCGCACAAAAGCGGGTCATCAGAGCAGTGAGAGATGTCATGGATTTAGGTCCTTCTTGGCCGAGGTGGCATGCAAGCCATTCGTCCCGGACGCTGTGTCTGAAAGCCGCAAGGGCTTCTGTGTCCGAACAATCGACGATTTGGTTCTTTTTGACTAAGAACCGAGTCGAGAGCTCCCTGGCTGATTCTTCGGGCTATTGTATAATGTGACTTAGGTCATCGACATCCGGTGGCCGGACATATGTTCCTAGGAAGTTTCGAGGAAGGCCTCTTCCAAGTCCTCCCAGCTGCCTATGGAATTTTCAGGCAGGCTGTTTAACCAGTACCGAGCTGGCCCTTTTAGTTTTAGTGGGAGGTATTTAATGGCGTGGAGGTAGTCCCCACAGGCCATATGGACGCGGAGGATGAAATCTTCTATCCATACCGCGGGATCGGTTGTCCCGTCGTATGTTTCAATATTGACGGGTTTGAATCCTTCGGGGAATTCATGATCCATTACTTCATCAGTGAAGCAAAGCGGGTGTGGGGCGCCTCTATGTTGGGCCACACTGCGACATAACTCCAAAGGAGTCCCTTTGCGGTTTTCGGCTCGGGCGTGGCGAGGTTTGACACGTCCGAATAGGTAGCCGTCGTCGCGTGTCGAAGCATGCTTTCGTGATCTGTAGATCGGTCTTGCGTGTCCTACTCTATTGTCCAAGTTCCTCTGCTGGTCGTCTGGGTAATCATGACCTGCATTGTTCTTGCCTTTACGGTGAGGTGGGGCGGTCTAGTGTTCGGCTTGAGTTGCCTCTTTATCCGGATAGAGTTGCCGGCGACCTGCCGCATTGTGTGACGATGGTATGGGCTCCAACGCCCCGTCATCGGACTGGTATAGCAATCTGTGCTTTGGGTAGCCTTTGGCTAGGCTACTAAGGCCGTATTCTTTGGTGACCAGGACTTTGGCCCATCTGTCGTTGAGTAGGTCTTGGTCAGCTTGAAGCTGTTGCTGCTTCTTTTTCAGGCTCCTTGCCGTAGCTATCAGCCTGCGCTTGAAGCGCTCCTGTTCGATGGGCTCTTCGGGTATGATGAAGTCTTTGTCGCCGAGGCTTACCTCATCTTCGGAGAGCGGAAGGTAGTTGTCGTCCTCCGAATCGTCGCTAGGCAGGGCCTGTTCGTCGGGGCTGGCTTGCCCGTTTTCCTGTTCATCCTGCTCGGATGTTGCTCCCACAGGGTCTTCATTGCTTTCGGCGCCGTCCGGAGTACTATTTTCTCCAGTGCCATTGTTGGTGCAGCGTGACTTGGGGTGGCGTTTGGGGCGCCAGAACTTAGACTATGTCTCAGGAGTTTTAACTGGATCTCCCTTGTCTTTGCTGCGAGGCTTTTTAAGTGTATCGATCATGTATATGTCATATGAAGGGGTGGCCATCTCGCGCCTGATGACTAGCGGGTCTTGGCCTTGCTCCTTATCGGCATCGTCGTCTATACCGTCAGTGTCTGCAGAGCCAGGAGCAGGCATGTCGGTTAAGTCCTCGACAGTGGCTATGAAGTGGGTGGCGGGTGGGAAGCGAAATTCTCCATTATCAGCTTCTAGCTCGAACCGGACATAGTTCGGTCGTGAGTCCCCCATCGGGGACAGGTTTTTCAATGAGTTCAGCACATCACCGAAGGGCGAGTGTTGGAAGACGTCTGCGGCGCTGAACCCGATGATTGATAACCGATCCAACTCGGTGTCCGAGGGCGCGCGAGGTTCGGAACTTATAGCCGGAAACGAGTCCGAAATTTCGTTGATGCTGATATTGCCTGGTGTTGAGTTTGTGTGCGGCTCCAACGCCGCGGACTCCGTGGCTCCGGATGGTGCAAACTGCTCCGGATCTAAGGTCATAGCAGTTACAGGAACCATCTCCAGAACCTGGTCCGATGATAGATTTAGGTCATGTTCATCGGAGCAAGGGGGAGCGATCGCCGCGGTCTCAAATCCATTGAAGATCAAGTCTCCACAGATATCTGCGACGTAGTTCAAGCTTCCAAATCTAACCTGGTGGCCAGGGGCGTAGCTATCAATCTGCTCCAGATGGCCAAGCGAGTTGGCCCATAGTACGAAGCCGCCGAATACGAAAATCTATCCGGGGAGGAAGGTTTCTCCTTGGACGGCGTCACTATAGACGATCGGAGGGGCCATCGAACCTCTTGTTGAAGGCACAGTGGAACTCTCAATGAAAGCACCAATGTCGGTGTCAAAACCGGGGGATCTCGGGTAGGGGGTCCCGAACTGTGCGTCTAGAATCGATGGTAACAGGAGACGGGGGACACGATGTTTACCCAGGTTCGGGCCCTCTCTATGGAAGTAATACCCTACTTCCTGCTTGATCGATCTTGATGAATATGAGTATTACAGGAGTTGATCTACCACGAGATCGTAATGGCTAAACCCTAGAAGTCTAACCAGTATGACTATGGTAATGAGTGTATCCTTTCCGGACTAACCCCTCCGGTTTATATAGACACCGGGAGGATCTAGGTTTTACATAGAGTCGGTTACATAAGAAGGAATCTTCATAGTCGGTCGCCAAGCTTGCCTTCCACGCCAAGGAGAGTCCAATCCGGACACGGGTACGGTCTTCGTCCTTCATGTCTTTATAGCCCATCAGTCCGGCCCATGGATAACAGGCCGGACGCCCGAGGACCCCTTAGTCCTGGACTCCCTCAACGGCCACGTCCTTGAGCTCCACCATCACCGTGGCTGACACCACCACCACCATCTCGTTTTGATCTCTTTCTTTTTCCCCTTGAGCTACAACCTCTATTATTGTGTCCCTCGTTGTTACATTCACTGCAACGGGTGATATCACGAGGCTCTGCGAAATGTTGGCTCCCCCATTCCTTACGGAATCCACCACCCCAATCATCAATGTCATCCAAGAAACGCTTTGTCTTCCGTCTTCCACATGTCGCCACCTTCATGTCCAAATCAGGGTATAGTGGGGGTCCATGGTATTCCGGCCATTTAGATTGGTCTAGATATGGATGAAACCTCGCAGCCCATGTATTTTTGACTGCATCGATCGAATACTCCTCCAATCTTACATTGTTGGTCATGTTGACACTCACATTTCTAGCGCGAGATGCAGCCATCAAGTGAGGGCACGAGAGATGATACAATGTAGGCCTCTCGCATGAACATGCGCCCGGCTTAAGATAAACCTTGAAAGAGCCACCTCCATATGGCACGCCGTCACGCGACATTCCACCGTGCTCATCAACTTGGTAAATCAATTCTATGTTATCAAAGGACTGGCTTTTGTGTGAATCCGCCTTCCTTGCTTGGTATTCCATCCAATCGTCGACCTTTGGTGGATACTTGTACATCTTTTTGGCCTTGTTTTTCCCGGACATCAAGTTGGATGTTTCTTCACCATACTTTTGAAAATAGTCATTCAACTTCTGGAATGTATACTCTACTATTGCTGTCACCGGCAATGCGCGGACACCCTTTAGCACCATGTTGAAACATTTAGCCATGTTGTTTGTCATGTCACCGTACCTCACTCCATCGTTGTCAAAAGCCCGTGCCCACTTTCCTTTATCGGCAAGATTCCTATTTAGGAAATCTTTGCCACCATTGTTTGCTTTGGCATACACTTTGTCCCACAATTTCTCAAAATGTCTAGTGGTGAATGCGAGACAACAATCATGAAGAAGGTCAGACAATTCCTTGTCTCCACATGCTCGGTAAAAATTAGAAACAAAATGCCTCATGCACCACCTATGGTGCACGCGAGGATGTCCTGGAATGTCAATCTCCACTGCATTGAGTATCCCTGGGTGGCGGTCCGAGATGATGCAAACCTCTCTTTCAGGTCCAATTACCTTGGTCCTCACTAGACTAAGAAACCACTCCCAGTTGTCATTGTTCTCCGCCGACACCAAAGCAAACGCCAATGGAACCAATTTGTCACCACCATCATTAGTCACGACGATCAACAATGTGCCCTTGAACTGGCCGGTCGGAAATGTGCCATCCACGGACATAACCGGCCTAGAATGCTTGAAGGCCCTAATGCATGGCTCAAAAGTCCAGAATGCACGTCCAAATATACGAACGTTTGCATCATTGTATGTCCTTGTTCTCACGCCATCTGGCTCCACCATATAGTACATGCCAGGATTTTCTGCCGCCATCGCTTTCAACACCATCGCGAGGCGGTTGTATGATTCTTCCCAACCACCATACAATATCTCAAAGGCAGCTTGCTTGGCCTTCCATGCCTTCCCATACTTCACCTCGTACCCCAAAACCTCCTTCATCATCTCCATCAAAGCCCGAATGGGATATGTCGGGAGTATCTTTACGGAGGCCGAAAATCGATATGCAATGAATTTGGAGGTCAATTGACGGTGATCATCCTTTACATTAGCATCATCAATATCCTTGCCACTACATCGATGGTGAAACACGGAACTTGTAATCTTCCATTGTGGCCCGACTTTGACACATCTTGCACGGATAACCCAAGGGCAATGATTCTTGTGTTCCTCACATTTGACCACATAACGCACTTTCGAGTTTGACTTCTCCACAATGAATGGCCGATGAAACTTAACCACGTAGTCCTTGGCCCATATTTGAAGTTCTGTCAAGCTTTCAAAGATTGTTCCTTCACTAACACCATACACACGTGCTTTGGTATCTCGCTTTGAAGTTAACCTTGGTGCAAGAATTTTACTTGTGCCACCATCAACAATCGCCTTATCGGCTAGGCTTAGATCACGAAACAATGATGTCTTGTGACTACGGCCTATTATCTTCTTGAAAGCATTGGCTTCTTTAGCCGTCAAACCATCCTCATCTATTTCTTCATCCAGGCCTTCATCCTCCGAGTCCCACGCATAGGACCTATTGTATGGAATCTCATGGTCCATGTCCTCTTCCATGCAATTTTCCTCAACATCACCAACATAATCGTCATGACGATAAGCCTCCGATTCATCACCCTCAAACTCACCACCATCCATGTGCAAGTCTTCATTATCAACTTGGTCATTCCCGCCGGGGCTCAAACATTGGGTCATTGGAGGTTGGCTCATTGTTGTGTCATGCACATCCGGAGTGACATGTGTTGAATCTCGAACTGGGCTTCTAACATCATATGAAGATGCACACGGATTCAAATCAATGTGCAACCGAGCACGAACAACCTTTGTGGCAAATAACTCAAATGATTTACCTTGTGAGGCCAACACACTCTCTTTATATGCTTCCCAATGAAACTCGGAGTCAAGAGGCATTATCTTCCAACGAATACGTTGCCCATACCCAACATTATACCTTCCGATTAAGTCTACTCCATCGCTTTATTCCATCCAATTCAACCTTCTTCGAAGCTCAACCAAAACCTCCTCAAGGCTAGGACTTGTGGGAAACACCATCACTACCGACTTCTTCTTTGGGTCACCATACTCCGCGTCTCCCTTCTCAAAGGAGACAAAGTTCACATGATGCACATTGACGATCCTCGCCATCTAAAATCATAAACACCAAAATGCATCAACAAAAATAGCAAAATTGGATGACCTAGGGTTTCCCCAAATCCCCATAATGTGGAGATTTCAACCAACAAAAAGGGGAGAATGATGGAGAATACCTTGAGGGGTCGAAGGGAAGGATAAATCACCGATTTGGAGCTCCGATCCACGAAATTTTGTGGGCATTAGATAGGGGCTTGAGTGGGGCGGCCGGTGTGGAGACAGGGAAAAGTGAGGGTTTGTGGAGGGGAAAATGGAGAAGACTCGTTTTGTGGACACAAGGGGCATGGCGCCCTGAGCAGGGGTGTCATGACCATCAGGGGTGTCATGACCATCAGCACGGCGCCCTGGCCTGGGACGCCATGGTGCCATGCCCTGCCAACGTGGCAAGTCACCGCTGACCAGTATAGTGCCGTTGACCAAGACGTTATGTTATCTAGCATGACGCACCGGGTGCGGGTGTCATGCGTATAGGGCCATTTTATGAAATATTTTCAAAATAGGGCCATTTTCTGCTGAACTTTGACCAAAGGGCCAGTTTTGTGATTTTTCGAGGGCCGGACCTGAACGAAAAGATACCGCTGGCACACAGTCGCCGATCAAGTACAATAACTTTCTACGCGGCTGACCCGTGCCAAGAATACAATATCTGGATCAACAAACCGTGCTTTGCAAAGTGCATCAAACGTACAATAGAACTACAGAAACCCACCAATCTAGGCGAGGCAGTGGTCTACTAACTACCACTACTGGTGCCACATGAACACAATCAAAAGGAAATAAAGGAAAAATGAGAACTAGCTAGCTCAATGATGCGACAACTGATCAATCAGCCAAGATGACATATCTGTTTCGACAAATCGTGCCTCTGCGCCGTGCGTGAAACGGTGAAACCACCAATATAGCCGGTGAACCAATACTGAATTCTGATCATCTAAGATAGCCAAGGCCGTATGAGCACTTACTGCTAGTAGTATGTCATATCAACAAAATCGGGAGGACATCAAGGGAAGCACTATGCACATGCAGGGGGCTTGCTTAGCAGTGGCTGTCACACGTCTGCCGCTACTCGGTCTGTCTCATGCTCTGCACATGCAGGGGGTGAGGTAGTTCTCCCAGAGGTCGTAGCCAGGAAGGTGGGCTCCGGGAGGCCGGCGCAGGCCTGGTGCGAGATGACGACGTCCTCGGCGAAGGAGGCCCAGGCCAGGTACGGGTCGCCGTGGGACCTGGACATGAGCCCCTTGTCGAGCTTGATGGACTTGAACCGGTGGCGTCAGCTGTAGAGCCGCGCCCCCATGATGAGCTTGGCGAAGTTGCCGCCGTGCGTCATCACGGACTAATCCGACTTGAGGCACACCAGGAAGTCCAGCACCGCCAGGCTCGTCACGTGCTTCCGGAAGTGCTCCATCTCCGTCGTGCTCGCCAGCTCCTCCTTGGTCACCTGCAGTATATATGCAAAGTTTATGTCTATCGCAGCAAATGCATTCAGCGAGAAGAAGAGCAGGAAATGAATATATCTGTTTCGCCCCTCCTCGTGTCCAGAAGTGGATCCCCGCTTCGAAACCGGGCATTTAGCACAGCTAGACTCTTGATTTCTAGACTCGGGCAATAACCATAGGACAATAGTCGGGCAATACTCACCAAGTGGAGGAGCATGTTCCTGAGGGAAGCTATCCTGTTTTTGCCGCCATACACTAGCCCTGATGCAACGTATATCTGGGTTTCTCTTGTGCATCCCAGTGCTGGCAGGATCACAGTTATCTCACCAGGCTCAAGGGGGCAACACGTTCTTTTCTCTTTTGCAGTGCTAATGGCCACAGGTGAGATCCATTCTGCGTCAGGATAACAACATCAAAAACTATTAGAAAGCTATGTTGTGGGCATCACTTCGAAGTTCGATGAGATGGCTGCAATTTCAGAACTGTTAAAAAACTGAAATTTGAGATGACCTTAAAGTGCCGTGACCATTCTTTCTGTGTATCAGCTGCCATCATCACTTTCTCGTCACGTGTTCCAGCAAAATCACAAAAGGACAGGCCCGCCATTCCTTTCTCATATCTCAGATGAAGGGCCCTTTAGAAGAAGTGGCAATTACTTGATCATCAAATAAGCATTCCCTCATCAATGAACTCCAAAGAGATTGAATAGAAGAGATTCCCGCTGCCAGTTTGGTTCCTCATCTTTGTTGCCAGCTTATCAGCCATTTCTTCAATATCAGGTAAGAACTTTAAGGCGTGATAATTAACTCTGCATCTTAGTCGGTTAATCTCCATCGGAACATTGTCATACCTGAAATTGAAGGTTTGCATTATATTTATTTCTACTGCTCCATGCACATTAGAGATTTTGTACAACGTAACTTTCACAGCACAAACTAAAAAAAACATTGTTCTCCATACTGTAGCATGGAAGAAGATTGGGCATTTTGGTTAAGACAACAAATTTATGAATAATTACCACAATATAGTTGCATTCAATGGTTGACTTACCCCAACCTGTCGACAAATGGTTTAATAGACATTATTGTCTACTCTTTGATCCTTGGAAGTACATTATCTATACCAATATAAAAAGACACAAATGGGCAGATCCAATTAATCTCGGCCATCAAATCATGTCAATCCAACAACCTAGACTGCTTCAATGTCGAGCGCTCAACACGTTTAGCGTGTAGTTAATTTCATGCCAAATATAGTGCTAATCACATAATAACACGCAAATAATATCCTACTTAATATACGCATGCACTTAATATACTTCCAAATTAACGTGCATTGCACGTACATATTGACTAGTCAATGTAAAACTGTGCAGATGAATACTTTGGGATGTTCTTTACAGTACGCCTGTCATAGACCACATTGCAATACTGTTATATGCAGAACATATTAACACAATGTAGTAGTCATTTGATCCCTAACACATGCCATAAGCAGAAGAGATATTTACATTGAGACAAGAAAGAAAACAAAAAGACAGGTTTACCATGGTGAACATAAGATAAGGTGAGACTGCAGGTAGTGAAAAGAAGTACAGCGACAAGGTGAGACTGCAGGTAGCAATCCCTGAATCTACATTTAACTTCATAAGGAAACCCCAAAAATAGTGTATTTCAAGTATCTCTCCACGAAAAGCAAAAAAGGAAATGTATGTACGCCTGATTCAATTTAATAGGCTTTAAAACTTCCATTCTATGCGGATAGTGGTTAATTTGAGCATTTAATCTCTCAGTCCAGTTGTATTAATTTTGAGACAGAAGCAAGGATGGCCTTCAGGATAAACTGCTTCAGATCAGCAGTATACCTATGATGATGGACCTCAGTCTAAGGGCGGGCGTCAGCCTACTTTCTAACAAAAAAGTATAGCTATGAAGACAACACACAAGATTTACAATACATCAAGATGGACGTAATTTTAGACTTCCCCATACCCATTGAGATAAATTCAACGGAATTAAAAAAATGCCACTGATGACAGAAAATACCAAAATTTTCAATGCCACTAGTATATGCGGTTGCTGTAACGTCAATTTCAGAAAGGTAGTTGTAGTGGCCACTTTGATTCACAAGATTCCAGAGCACACACAGATAGGAAAATTTTAGGATTGCAATGTCAAGCCTTGAATCCTCTAGGATTGATTGCACCAAAGGAAACAAACAACAACAACAACAAAGCCTTTAGTCCCAAACAAGTTGGGGTAGGCTAGAGGTGAAACCCATAAGATCTCGCAACCAACTCATGGCTCTGGCACATGGATAGCAAGCTTCCACGCACCCCTGTCCATAGCTAGCTCTTTGTCGATACTCCAATCCTTCAGGTCTCTCTTAACGGACTCCTCCCATGTCAAAATCGGTCGACCCCGCCCTCTCTTGACATTCTCCGCACGCTTTAGCCGTCCGCTATGCACTGGAGCTTCTGGAGGCCTGCGCTGAATATGCCCAAACCATCTCAAACGATGTTGGACAAGCTTCTCCTCAATTGGTGCTACCCCAACTCTATTGCACCAAAGGAAACCATATGTTTTTTTTGGAAGAAGTACTACTCAAGGAAATAATCCTATGAAATAGAGTCTGAAATGAGTTCATAGGAAAAAAATCATATGGATTACAAACCTAAGGCCTCTTTTGGTTCATAGGATAGGATTATCGTAGGAATAGGAATTTTGTAGGAAATGAGATGACATGTATCTCAAATCCTATGAGTAGGAATAGGAAACGAGATGTCATTTGGTTGACACCAAATGAATTTTTCCATTGAGTCTAGGCTCATTTTTATTTTCCTATGAAATGTGGAGGATAGGAACCAATCCTGTGTAGGAATAGGAATCCATTCCTATGAACCAAAGGACTCTAAAGGAAAAAATCCTATAAGAATCCTATCCTCTAAAATTCCTATGAAATTCCTCCAAACCAAAGGAGGCCTAAAATCAAACCCACATAGGAAAAATCTAAAGATTGCAATCCTCCAAAATTCATACAAAAATCCTTCAAATCATATATGCCCCAAGACTTAAGGCGGGGAGTAAAAGAAAATGCATAACCTACTTTATACTGGTGAAGAGTTCATCTTTTCCTGTGAACCAGTCAGGGATGTCTCGGACAATTCATGCGCTGTCCTTCAGATAGTTTACAAAATGATCCACATCAACGGTATCTTCAAATTTACTGCAGAGAAAACAAATGTCGTTAATAATTTAAATACAATGGCAAACAGCATTTAAATATAGTCGAATCAGGTGATGCTGCAACTAACAGGATTATGACTGCATTATATCCAATATCAATTAGTTCATCATTCGAAACCCAGTATGGGAGTAAGAAACTTTAGACCTACAAAACATGATATTGTAAATTTTCCAGTTTATAAAATTCATATTGAAACTCCACCCAAATGGTATATTCTGTTTCTACTCCCTTCGTCCCGAATTAGTTGACTCGGATTTGTCTAGATACGGATGTATCTAGACAACCGTCCCGAATTAGTTGACTCAGATTTGTCTAGATACGGATGTATCTAGACATTGTAGTAACTAATTCACCAGTGTAGCATGAAGGATGATTTACCCCTGATTAGGATATCCTATAACAATACAATCATAGTTAAGCATGAAGAAGAACAGTGACTTCTGTGAGCAGGTATTTTGATCATTCCAGGAGTAGTATAAGAAGAAAATTATCCTTAAGACGAACCCGATACTCAGACCAGAAGCATATCGGTGTCACATGCCTGCAGAATAACTGACTGGTTCTGCTAGAATAACCATAGTCCATTTTCGAAAAATTCTAGCAGCACACTATCCTCGGTTAACTGACAATTTCATTATAATATCTTTGAAGCGAATTTTGTAAGTAGGACTATCAATTAAAGAACATATACCAGCAGGGGAATAGACAAGTAGAAGAAGTAACAAGAGAAAGTAGCACTTCCGTCTGGTCATTCCATATTTGGTCTTGCTTCAGAACTGGCAAAATAAGTGTTGCTTTCATTATCTTAGCAATTGCAACAGCATTACATATCTGCAGAAACACCAAAGGTTAGAAAGTAACAGATGGGCCTATGTTGTAACTGAAACTCAATTCCAGCTTAGGGAACTTGTTACCACTGCCTACTGCTTAAGAAAATGGCATGATCTTCTTAGGCAGGTACTCCCTCTGTAAAGAAATATAGTGATCTAAACGCTCTTATATTTCTTTACAGAGGGAGTACATAAATAAGTATTAAACAAAAGGAGAATCTAATTTTATTTCTTAAATAAGCAACAGAAGATCATTGCAAAAACATGCTATAAAAAGGAATTATGACAAATATATTGAATGTATAGGCTGATTACGTTTAAGCAACAACCACCATCATAGGAAAAACAATTCTCATGTAACAGCGAGATTCGGAGACTCGGAAGTCGGAACTTTGCTTAAGCAGAGAAAACCATTGCACCACTGAAACAAATATTTAACAATCACACAAAATAAGGTGAGGAAGGCTGGAAAAAAAAGGAGTGCATACATACAGCTATTCATTGCTGGTTCAGTCCACCCTCGGCATGAATAAAAATATACCCAGAGGTTTCGTTCTCACTTCTCAGGTGGGACATCTGCGTTATATACAATGACATAATTATTATCACTTATCACTTATCGGAGCCAAATCATGAAAGGAAACAAATGATTGATGTAAAAGGCAGAAGTAATTTTTTTTGACCAAAAAGTTGACGTATATAACAGAGGGTGCACATCTCTCCACTTTCTTGCAGCGAAACACTATGGTTCTACGGGGAAATATCACAAAAACATGGCTAGAATATGTCATAAGAACTTGCATTGCACCTTACATAGAAAGTATTCCATGCTCTCACTCACATTGCTAACAGAAGTCTATGAATGAGAAGTGCATTACTCCCTCTGTAAACTAATATAAGAGCGTTTAGATCACTATTTTAGTACTCTAAACGCTCTTATATTAGTTTACATAGGGAGTACAATTTTAGCCCCACATTAATGTTGGCAATATTTCATAGCAATAAGATGGATTCAGTTCCCATATGTAAGTCATAAATCTGCAACCTTATATGGAAATGAAAGTATGGAACTATGGGACACAATTCGACTCTCAAAGAACACCGTAGTTCAGGTTTAAGCCACCCTACCAAAGTTCGCACATCACAGTAATCACTAAACATACCAAGAGTTAAAATAATTGCCATAAATCTAGGTTGTATGGTAAGGAATAAGTGACCTCACAGTGACTGAGTACAGCAAGGCTAAAAGTGAATGGTGCAGCATATGCTACTACATTTTTTGTCTTTCAAGTAATGTCAATGCTGGACTTGCGTGAGGGCTCAAGGCTCATCACTTCGACCCTCTGCGCAGGGCTTCCAGGACGCGGTGGCAGCAGGTGGGTTCTCCCACAGTGAGAGAGGCTCCTTCGTCTGTGCCCAATACAATTGAATTCATCAGAACAGAAGTTTCTCACGTGAACAAGAATCGCGGGAATGGTTGCCGAGATCAGATCAGGAGCACTTCACCTGAGGGCAATGCAGCGTGATCCCCTCCTTCTGGCACAAGTAGGGCGTGTTCTGGATAAACAAACAAAAATGCAAGTGCTAGGTTGGGATTCTGAAGAAACCGAGTGTAGAGGAAGAGGAACTCACGAAGCGGGACCAGAAGGAGGGCGCGGAGAAGAGGGCCGCGAGCAGGAGGAGCGCGAGGACGGCGAGCAAGATCCG
>NC_041390.1:109772053-109818066 GCF_002162155.2 Triticum dicoccoides
GGAAGCGAATGGGGAGGATGCGGCGGACGCGTCGGAGTCGCGCTTTGCTGGGGAGTTGGATGCGCGGGCGGCCGCCGCCGCCGTCGCTTCCGCCGGCGGCGCGGTGCTAGACGAGAGTGGGAGTGTACCTTCTTTTTTTTTTTTGAACCTGGAACAATTCATTCCAAACCTAGACCCGCACAGCCATATCGCCGGCGACCATAGCAGAGATAAAGTCTGGAGCCTGATCAATCCAGGAGAGATCAACAGCTCCGGCCCTGAAGCTGTAAGCAGCTAGTTCATCGGCAGCCTTATTGCAATCTCGAGTACAAAAACTGAATTTAAATGACTCAAAGTTTGCATGGCACAAACTGCGCGTCTCCCGTAGAACACCAACCAACAACCAACGCTCGTTCATACTTATCAGTCTGCAGCGCCTTCACCAGAACTTGGCAACCGGACTCCCGCACCAGCCTATGGACGCCCAGCTCGGCGCTCGCTTTCGCCAGCGCCTCCGCATGTTCAAGGGTGCCCGCTTTTGTCGCCAAGAAAACACCCTGGTCATCACGAATCACACAACCCCAGGCACCCCGCCCTGACTCCTCACAAAAAGCTGAATCAAAATTTACCTTGACTGAATCTGCTGGGGTGGTTGCCAGACTTTCTGAACATTCACACTCTCATGTTGTATCTTGTTCTCTTCCTTGTAATCATATAGGTGTCTCTGAATATTGTGTAAAATATCATCTGTGAACCTCAAGTTATCACCTGCATTCACCTTGTTTCTAGCATTCCACCATTCCCAAAGTAAGATGAGACTCGTGTCCCGCCTTGTACTATGTAATTTCCATAGATGATCGAACACTTGCCTTGGGCTAGTATAGTTTAGCATAGCAAGCCTTGTGTCCTCCAGATCAAGGGAGCGTCAAATCTGCCTCACTGTTTTGCATTTCAAAAAGAGATGGCCGCCGTCTTCATCAAAGCGGTTACAAACCGGGCATCTCGTGTCAAGCTCAACTTTCTTACGCTTGATGTTCATACGGAGAGGAAGGTTGTTACAAACCCGGCATGTTCAGAGTCCACAGCCGCTGCCATTCATCCTTTCCCTTTTCACTTGTTGTGGAGGTTCCCGCGTCGCGACACAACTTCATATCACGTAACCTGGCTCCCACTTGGTATGCAGATTTGACTGAGAACTTGCCCTTAGGATCAAAATGCCACGCAACATGGTCCTCCAACTCAGCTCTTATCGGTATTTTCATAATTGCATCCACATCTGCAGCATTGAAAAGATCATGCAGTAGTTGCTCATCCCAGCCTTCGGTGACAGGATCAATCAGGTCAGAGACCCTAGTGATGATCGCGTTGCCTCTCAAGGACGTTGGACGGCGAGTATCACCTCGTGGAATCCATGAGTCTTCCCAGACTTTTATATTTTCACCCGAACCGACACGCCAAATAATTCCCTCCTTTAGAAGTGCAACTCCCTTTAGGATACTGCGCCATGTATATGAAATGTCGTCCTTCTCTATGGCCTCAAGAAGCGAACAGTTTGGAAAATAGCGTGCCTTAAGCACCTGCGCGCACAGCGTGTCCGGGGCGTCAATGAGCCTCCAACCCTGTCGAGATAACATAGCGAGGTTGAAAATATGGAGGTCTCTAAAGCCCAATCCGCCATCCTTCTTGGATCTTGTCATCCGCTCCCAACTCACCCAATGGCACTTGTTGGTCTTATCCTGCTGGCTCCACTAGTACCTCGCAATGAGCGCACTGATCTCTTCGCAAAGTTGCTTAGTGAGATCAAAGCACGACATAGCGTATGTAGGTATTGCCTGTGCTACTGCCTTTATCAACACCTCTTTTCCGTCTTTCGACAATAGCTTTTCCTTCCACCCTTGTATGTGTTGCCAAATTTTTTGCTTGAGATATTCAAACTCCTTTCGCCTGCAGGCCCCAATGTGTACTGGCAGTCCCAAATATCGTTGATTAAGCGGGTCTATTGCAATGCCCAGGCCAGCGAGGACCACCGCTTTTGTGGCTGCCTTTGTACCTTTGCTGAACATTGTTGTGGACTTCTCCTTATTGATCATATGCTCGGACTGCTGTTCATAAAGGCAAGAATCTTTTGGAGCTTTGCAGCACCTTGAACCGTCGCTTTCATAACAATTAGGGAGTCATCAGCGAAGAAGAGGTGGTTAATCTTCGGTACCCCCCTGCAGATCTGAACCCCTTGAATAGTACCCTCAGATTGTGCATGCTGCAGCAAAGAAGAGAAGGCTTCTGCACACATGATAAATAGATAGGGCGATAGAGGATCCCCTTGACGGAGCGCTCTCTGTGGAAGGATCACCTCCGATAGGCTACGGTTGTACTTCACCCGGTAAGAGACAGACCGGACACATTTCATGATAGTGCTCACCCACTGCTCCGCAAAGCCCATCTTGATCATCATTCTTTTCAGAAAACACCATTCACCCCGGTCATGGGCCTTGCTCATGTCAAGTTTTACCGCCACCAATCATTCTCTGCCACCCTTCTTTTTGTGCATCAAATGTGTGATCTCATATGCAAGTAGAACATTGTCAATGATCATTCTCCCCGGGACAAACGCTGATTGTGTTGGCGAGATGATTTTCGGTAGGATCTCCTTGAGCCGGTTTGCTAGTACCTTTGATATCAGCTTGTATAGTACGTTGCAGAGGCTTATAGGTCTAAACTCAGTCACTCTTTCTGGGTTCTTCACCTTCGGTATAAGCACAATCGTGGTCTCATTCCATCCCACAGGCATCGGTCCACCATTCAGCACCTCAAGAACCTCTTCTTTCACCTTCGTTCCCACAAGCTCCCAAAACTTTTTATAGAAGATAGCCGGCATCTCGTCAAGTCCTGGTGCTTTCAAGTCACCAATAGAGTCCAAGGCCTCCTTAACTTCCTGCTCATTGAACTCGCGTGTGAGACGAGAGTTCATATTTGGTGTGACCGACTTGGGAACATATGATAAGACATCGTCATTTGCGAGACCTGCAGAAGACGTGAACAAACTTTTGTAGTGGTTAGTAATAAAGTTCCCTATCTCCACTTCTCCCTCCACTACTTCTCCTCCATCCTTCCTTAACTTCTTTATCGTGTTAACTTTCTTCCTCTCATTCGCTTGCACGTGGAAAAATTTGTGTTCTTGTCACCTTTTTCCAACCAGTTCACATGATACCTTTGGCGCCAATATAAATTGTACTGGTCCTCCAATCTGTTAAGTTTATAGCGCAGTAGATGCTCATGATTAATTTGTTGCTGGTCAAGATGGTCACGCCTGCACTGCTCAAGTTCTCCCCTTGCTTTTCTAATGCGTTCCTTCAATTCTCCAAGGACCTCCCAGTCCCACTTTGTCAGCTTGCCACCCACCTTGCTTAAGCGCTCCTGAACCGAAACACTCCCCTCCTCGAAAGCTACATTCCATGCCTCCTCAACCACCCGCGCACAATCCACCTCCAGCAGCCATTTTGCTTCGAACCGAAACACACCGCCTCCATGTTCCACTCCAACCTCCTTTCCCATACCGTCAGCCATAACTATAATCGGCCGATGATCAGAGTGACGGGGGTCCCCATTTATAACCTCGTATAGAGGGAAGACCCCCCCTCCAATTATTTCACGCCACTGCTTGGTCTAGGCGCTCCCTCGTGTAGCCCTGCACTTGATGCCAGTTGTTGCGCCAGGTAAAGGGGTCACCTTCAACACCCGAATCCTCCAGACCACACACCTCCAAAGTATCTCAGAACACATCTATACAACCTTGGCTTCGAGCTGGTCCACCCTCCTTCTCATTCGCAAACATAATTTCATTAAAGTCCCCAAGGCAAATCCATGGAAGATCTACCAGACCTTGCAATGATCTCAATGCTTCCCAAGTCTTCCCCTTCTTACCTGCTTTGGACTCCCCGTACATGCTGATAACCCACGAGTATAGGGGATCATAATAGTTTTCGAGGGTAGAGTATTCAACCCAAATTTATTGATTTGACACAAGGGGAGCCAAAGAATATTCTCAAGTGTTAGCAGTTGAGTTGTCAATTCAACCACACCTGGAAAACTTAATATCCGCAGCAAAGTATTTAGTAGCAAAGTAATATGGAAGTAAATGTAACAATAGCAGTTTTGTAGTAATTGTAATAGTGGCAACGGTAAAGTAACTAAGCAAAGATCAATATGTGAAAAGCTCGTAGGCATTGGATCAGTGATGGATAATTATGTCGGATGCGATTCCTCATGCAAAAGTTATAACATAGGGTGACACAGAACTAGCTCCAGTTCATCAATGTAATGTAGGCATGTATTCTGAATATAGTCATACGTGCTTATGGAAAATAACTTGCATGACATCTTTTGTCCTACCCTCCCGTGGCAGCAGGGTCCTATTGGAAACTAAGGGATATTAAGGCCTCCTTTTAATAGAGTACCGAACCAAAGCATTAACACTTAGTGAATAAATGAACTCCTCAAACTACGGTCATCACCGGTAAGTATCCCGATTATTGTCACTTCGGGGTTAACGGTGTTGGGTTTCATAATAATTTCAAAAAAATTCCTACGCACACGCAAGATCATGGTGATGCATAGCAACGAGAGGGGGAGAGTGTGATCTACGTACCCTTGTAGATCGACAATGGAAGCGTTAACTTGGTTGATGTAGTCGTACGTCTCCATGACTCGACCGATCAAGCACCGAAACTACGGCACCTCCGAGTTCTAGCACACGTTCAGCTCGATGACGATCCCCGGACTCCGATCCAGCAAAGTGTCGGGGAAGAGTTCCGTCAGCACGACGGCGTGGTGACGATCTTGATGTACCACCGTCGCAGGGCTTCGCCTAAGCACTGCTACAATATTATCAAGGACTATGGTGGAAGGGGGCACCGCACACGACTAAGAATATGATCACGTGGCTCAACTTGTGTCTCTAGGGGTGCCCCGTGCCTCCGTATATAAAGGCTCAAAGGGGGGGCTGGCCGGCCAAGAGGTGGCGCGCCAGGAGGAGTCCTACTCCTTCCGGGAGTAGGACCCCCCCCCCCTTTCCTAGTTGGAATAGGATTCGCGGAGGGGGGAAAAGAGGAGAGAGAGAGGAGGAAGGGGGGCTGGCCCCCTCTCCTTGTCCTATTCGGACTAAGGGGGGAGGGGCGCGTGGCCCATCTCTGGCCACCTCTCCTCTCTTCCACTAAGGCCCACTAAGGCCCATATACCTCCCGGGGGGTTCCGGTAACCTCCCAGTACTCCGGTAAAATCCCGATTTCACCCGGAACACTTCCGATATCCAAACATAGGCTTCCAATATATCAATCTTTATGTCTCGACCATTTCGAGACTCCTCGTCATGTCCGTGATCACATCCGGGACTCCGAACAAACTTCGGTACATAAAAAATGCATAAACTCATAATATAACTGTCATCGTAACCTTAAGCGTGCGGACCCTATGGGTTCGAGAACAATGTAGACATGACCAAGACACGTCTCTGGTCAATAACCAATAGCGGAACCTGGATGCTCATATTGGCTCCTACATATTCTACGAAGATCTTTTATCGGTCAGACCGCATAACAACATACGTTGTTCCCTTTGTCATTGGTATGTTACTTGCCCGAGATTCGATCGTCGGTATCCCATACCTAGTTCAATCTTGTTACTGGCAAGTCTCTTTACTCGTTCCGTAATACATCACCCCACAACTAACTCATTAGTTGCAATGCTTGCAAGGCTTCAGTGATGTGCATTACCAAGAGGGCCCAGAGATACCTCTCCGACAATCGGAGTGACAAATCCTAATCTCGAAATACGCCAACCCAACATGTACCTTTGGAGACACCTATAGAGCTCCTTTATAATCACCCAGTTACGTTGTGACGTTTGGTAGCATACAAAGTGTTCCTCCGACAAACGGGAGTTGCATAATCTCATAGTCATAGGAACATGTATAAGTCATGAAGAAAGTAATAGCAACATACTAAACGATCGGGTGCTAAGCTAATGGAATGGGTCATGTGAATCAGATCATTCAACTAATGATGTGATCCCATTAATCAAATGACAACTCTTTGTCCATGGTTAGGAAACATAACCATCTTTGATTAACGAGCTAGTCAAGTAGAGGCATACTAGTGACACTCTGTTTGTCTATGTATTCACACATGTATTATGTTTCTGGTTAATACAATTCTAGCATGAATAATAAACTTTTATCATGATATAAGGAAATAAATAATAACTTTATTATTTCCTTTAGGGCATATTTCCTTCAGTCTCCCACTTGCACTAGAGTCAATAATCTAGATCACATCACCATGTGATTAACATCGATAGTTCACATCATCATGTGATTAACACCCATAGTTCACATCGCCATGTGACCAACACCCAATGGGTTTACTAGATTCAGTAATCTAGTTCACATCGCTATGTGATTAACACCCAAAGAGTACTAAGGTGTGATCATGTTTTGCTTGTGAGAGAATTTTAGTCAACGGGTCTGCCATATTCAGATTCGTATGTATTTTGCAAATATCTATGTCAACAATGCTCTGCACGGAGCTACTCTAGCTAATTGCTCCCACTTTCAATATGTATCCAGATTGAGACTTAAAGTTATCTAGATCAGTGTCAAAACTTGCATCGATGTAACTCTTTATGACGAACCTTTTGTCACCTCCATAATCGAGAAACATATCCTTATTCCACTAAGGATAATTTTGACCGCTGTCCAGTGATCTACTCCTAGATCACTATTGTACTCCCTTGCCAAAATCATTGTAGGGTATACAATAGATCTGGTACACAGCATGGCATACTTTATAGAACCTATGGCTGAGGCATAGGGAATGACTTTCATTCTCTTTCTATCTTCTGCCGTGGTCGGGCTTTGAGTCTTACTCAATTTCATACCTTGTAACACAGGTAAGAACCCTTTCTATGACTGTTTCATTTTGAACTACTTCAAAATCTTGTCAAGGTATGTACTCATTGAAAAAAAAACTTATCAAGCGTCTTGATCTATCTCTATAGATCTTGATGCTCAATATGTAAGCAGCTTCACCGAGGTCTTTCTTTGAAAAACTCCTTTCAAACACTCCTTTATGCTTTGCAGAATAATTCTACATTATTTCCGACTAACAATATGTCATTCACATATATTTATCAGAAATGTTGTAGTGCTCCCACTCACTTTCTTGTAAATACAGGCTTCTCTGAAAGTCTGTATAAAACCAAATGCTTTGATCACACTATCAAAGCATTTATTCCAACTCCGAGAGGCTTGCACCAGTCCATAAATGGATCGCTGGAGCTTGCACACTTTGTTAGCTCCCTTTGGATCGACAAAACCTTCTGGTTGCATCATATACAACTCTTCTTCCAGAAATCCATTCAGGAATGCAGTTTTGACATCCATCTGCCAAATTTCATAATCATAAAATGCGGCAATTGCTAACATGATTCGGACAGACTTAAGCATCGCTACGGGTGAGAAAGTCTCATCGTAGTCAATCCCTTAAACTTTGTCGAAAACCTTTTGCGACAATTCTAGCTTTGTAGATAGTAACACTACTATCAGCGTCCGTCTTCCTCTTGAAGATCCATTTATTTTCTATGGCTTGCCGATCATCGGGCAAGTCAACCAAAGTCCATACTTTGTGCTCATACATGGATCCCATCTCAAATTTCATGGCCTCAAGCCATTTTGCGGAATCTGGGCTCACCATCGCTTCTTCATAGTTCGCAAGTTCGTCATGGTCTAGTAACATGACTTCTAGAACAGGATTACCGTACCACTCTGGTGCGGATCTCACTCTGGTTTACCTACGAGATTCGGTAGTGACTTGATCTGAAGTTACATGATCATCATCATTAGCTTCCTCACTAATTGGTGTAGTAGTCACAAGAACAGATTTTTGTGATGAACTACTTTCCAATAAGGGAGATGGTACAATTACCTTATCAAGTTTTCTACTTTCCTCCCACTCACTTCTTTCGAGAGAAACTCCTTCTCTGGAAAGGATCCATTCTTAGCAACAAATGTCTTGCCTTCGGATCTGTGATAGAAGGTGTACCCAATAGTCTCCTTTGGGTATCCTATGAAGACATATTTCTCCGATTTGGGTTTGAGCTTATCAGGATGAAACTTTTTCATATAAGCATCACAATCCCAAACTTTAAGAAATGACAACTTTGGTTTCTTGCCAAACCACAGTTCAGATTGTGTCGTCTCAACGGACTTAGATGGTGCCCTTTTAAACGTGAATGCAGTTGTCTTTAATGCATAACCCCAAAACGATAGTGGTCGATCGGTAAGAGACATCATAGGTCGCACCATATCTAATAAAGTACGGTTATGACGTTCGGACACACCATTATGTTGTGGTGTTCCAGGTGGCGTGAGTAGTGAAACTATTTCATATTGTTTTAACTGAAGACCAAACTCATAACTCAAATACTCTTCTCCACGATCAGATCGTAGAAACTTTATTTTCTTGTTACGATGATTTTCCACTTCACTCTGAAATTCTTTGAACTTTTCAAATGTTTCAGACTTATGTTTCATCAAGTAGATATACTCATATCTGCTCAAATCATCTGTGAAGATCAGAAAATAATGATACCTGTCGCGAGTCTCAATATTCATCGGACCACATACATCAGTATGTATGATTTCCAACAAATTTGTTGCTCACTCCATTGTTCCGAAGAACGGAGTCTTAGTCATCTTACCCATGAGGCATGGTTCGCAAGCATCAACTGATTCATAATCAAGTGATTCCAAAAGCCCATCAGCATGGAGTTTCTTCATGCGCTTTACACCAATATGACCTAAACAGCAGTGCCACAAATACGTTGCACTATCATTATTAACTTTGCATCTTTTGGTTTCAATGTTATGATTATGTGTATTACTACGATCGAGATCCAACAAACTATTTTCATTGGGTGTGTAACCATATAAGGTTTTATTCATGTAAACAGAACAACAATTTATTCTCTTACTTAAATGAATAACCGTATTACAATAAACATGATCAAATCATATTCATGCTCAACGCAAACACCAAATAACACTTATTTAGGTTCAACACTAATCCCAAAAGTATAGGGAGTGTGCGATGATGATCATATCAATCTTGGAACCACTTCCAACACACATCGTCACTTCACCCTTAACTAGTCTCTATTTATTCTGCAACTCCCATTTCGAGGTACTAATCTTAGCAACTAAACTAGTATCTATTACTGAGGGGTTGCTATAAACACTAGTAAAGTACATATCAATAACATGTATATCAAATATACTTATGTTCACTTTTGCCATCCTTCTTATCCGCCAATCACTTGGGGTAGTTCTGCTTCCAGTGACCAGTCCCTTTGCAGTAGAAGCACTTAGTCTCAGGCTTAGGATCAGACTTGAGCTTCTTCACTTGAGCAGCAACTTGCTTGCCGTTCTTCTTGAAGTTCCCCTTCTTCCCTTTGCCCTTTTCTTGAAACTAGTGGTCTTGTCAACCATCAACACTTGATGTTTTTTCTTGGTTTCTACCTTCGTTGATTTCAGCATCACGAAGAGCTTGGGAGTTGTTTTCGTTATCCCTTGCATATTATAGTTCATCACAAAGTTCTACTAACTTGGTGATGGTGAATAGAGAATTCTGTCAATCACTATCTTATCTAGAAGATTAACTCCCACTTGATTCAAGCGATTGTAGTACCCAGACAATCTGAGTACATGCTCACTAGTTGAGCGATTCTCCTCCATCTTTTAGCTATAGAACTTGTTGGAGACTTCATATCTCTCAACTTGGGTATTTGCTTGAAATATTAACTTCAACTCCTGGAATATCTCATATGGTCCATGACGTTCAAAACGTCTTTGAAGTCCCGATTCTAAGCTATTTAAGTATGGTGCACTAAACTATCAAGTAGTCATCATATTGAGCTAGCCAAACGTTCATAACGTCTGCATCTGCTCCTGCAATAGGTCTGTCACCTAGCGGTGCATCAAGGACATAATTCTTCTGTGCATCAATGAGGATAAACCTCAGATCACGGATCCAATCCGCATCATTGCTACTAACATCTTTCAACACAATTTTCTCTAGGAACATATCAAAATAAACACAGGGAAGCAACAACGCGAGCTATTGATCTATAACATAATTTGCAAAATACTACCAGGACTAAGTTCATGATAAATTTAAGTTCAATTTAATCATATTACTTAAGAACTCCCACTTAGATAGACATCCCTCTAATCCTCTAAGTGATTACGTGATCCAAATCAACTAAACCATGTCCGATCATCGCATGAGATGGAGTAGTTTCATTGGTGAACATCGCTATGTTGATCATATCTACTATATGATTCACGCTCGACCTTTCGGTCTCCGTGTTCCGAGGCCATATCTGTATATGCTTGGCTCGTCAAGTATAACCTGAGTATTCCGCGTGTGCAACTGTTTTGCACCCATTGTATTTGAACGTAGAGCCTATCACACCCGATCATCACGTGGTGTCTCAGCACGAAGAACTTTCGCAACGGTGCATACTCAGGGAGAACACTTCTTGATAATTAGTGAGAGATCATCTTATAATGCTACCATCAATCAAAGCAAGATAAGATGCATAAAAGATAAACATCACATGCAATCAATATAAGTGATATGATATGGCCATCATCATCTTGTGCTTGTGATCTCCATCTCCGAAGCACCGTCGTGATCACCATCGTCACCGGCGCGACACCTTGATCTCCATCGTAGCATGGTTGTCATCTCGCCAATCTCATGCTTCCACGACTATCGCTACCGCTTAGTGATAAAGTAAAGCATTACAGCGTGATTGCATTGCATACAATAAAGCGACAACCATATGGCTCCTGCCAGTTGCCGATAACTCGGTTACAAAACATGACCATCTCATACAATAAAATTTAGCATCATGTCTTGACCATATCACATCACAACATGCCCTACAAAAACAAGTTAGACGTCCTCTACTTTGTTGTTGCAATTTTTACGTGGCTGCTACGGGCTTAAGCAAGAACCAATCTTACCTACGCATCAAAACCACAACGATAGTTTGTCAAGTTGGTGTTGTTTTAACCTTCGCAAGGACCGGGCGTAGCCACACTCGGTTCAACTAAAGTTGGAGAAGCTGTCACCCGCTAGCCACCTTTGTGCAAAGCACGTCGGGAGAACCGGTCTCGCGTAAGCGTACGCATAATGTCGGTCCGGGCCGCTTCGTCCAACAATACCGCCGAACCAAAGTATGACATGCTGGTAAGCAGTATGACTTATATCGCCCACAACTCACTTGTGTTCTACTCGTGCATATAACATCAACACATAAAACCTAGGCTCTGATACCACTGTTGGGTTTCGTAATAATTTCAAAAAAATTCCTACGCACATGCAAGATCATGGTGATGCATAGCAACGAGAGGGGAAGAGTGTGATCTATGTATCCTTGTAGATCGACAACGGAAGCGTTAACTTGGTTGATGTAGTCGTACGTCTCCACGGCTCGACCGATCAAGCACCGAAACTACGGCACCTCCGAGTTCTAGCACACGTTCAGCTCGATGACGATCCCCGGACTCCGATCCAGCAAAGTGTCGGGGAAGAGTTCCGTCAGCACGACGGCGTGGTGATGATCTTGATGTACTACCGTCGCAGGGCTTCGCCTAAGCACTTCTACAATATTATCGAGGACTATGGTGGAAGGGGCACCGCACACGACTAAGAATATGATCACGTGGATCAACTTGTGTCTCTAGGGGTGCCCCGTGCCTCCGTATATAAAGGCTCAAAGGGGGGGGGGCTGGCCGGCCAAGAGGTGGCGCGCCAGGAGGAGTCCTACTCCTTCCGGGAATAGGACTCCCCCCTTTTCTAGTTGGAATAGGATTCGCGGAGGGGGGAAAAGAGGAGAGAGAGGAGGAGGAAGGGGGACGGCCCCCTCTCCTTGTCCTATTCGGACCAAGGGGGGAGGGGCGCGCGGCCCATCTCTGGCCACCTCTCCTCTCTTCCACTAAGGCCCACTAAGGCCCATATACCTCCCGGGGGGGTTCCGGTAACCTCCCGGTACTCCAGTAAAATCCCGATTTCACCCGAACACTTCCGATATCCAAACATAGGCTTCCAATATATCAATCTTTATGTCTCGACCATTTAGAGACTCCTCGTCATGTCCGTGATCACATCCGGGACTCCGAACAAACTTCGGTACATCAAAAATGCATAAACTCATAATATAACTGTCATCGTAACCTTAAGCGTGTGGACCCTACGGGTTCGAGAATAATATAGACATGACCGAGACACGTCTCTGGTCAATAACCAATAGCGGAACCTGGATGCTCATATTAGCTCCTACATATTCTACGAAGATCTTTTATCGGTCAGGCCGCATAACAACATACGTTGTTCCCTTTGTCATCGATATGTTACTTGCCCGAGATTCGATCGTCGGTATTCCATACCTAGTTCAATCTTCTTACTGGCAAGTCTCTTTACTCGTTCCGTAATACATCATCCCGCAACTAACTCATTAGTTGCAATTCTTGCAAGGCTTCAGTGATGTGCATTACCGAGAGGGCCCAGAGATACCTCTCCGACAATCGGAGTGACAAATCCTAATCTCGAAATACGCCAACCCAACATGTACCTTTGGAGACACCTGTAGAGCTCCTTTATAATCACCCAGTTATGTTGTGACGTTTGGTAGCACACAAAGTGTTCCTCCGGCAAACGGGAGTTGCATAATCTCATAGTCATAGGAACATGTATAAGTCATGAAGAAAGTAATAGCAACATACTAAACGATCGGGTGCTAAGCTAATGGAATGGATCATGTCAATCAGATCATTCAACTAATGATGTGATCCCGTTAATCAAATGACAACTCTTTGTCCATGGTTAGGAAACATAACCATCTTTGATTAACGAGCTAGTCAAGTAGAGGCATACTAGTGACACTCTGTTTGTCTATGTATTCACACATGTATTATGTTTCCGGTTAATACAATTCTAGCATGAATAATAAACTTTTATCATGATATAAGGAAATAAATAATAACTTTATTATTGCCTCTAGGGAATATTTCCTTCAAACAGATCATAACACATAATAGGTGACTATTGACTTGCAAGATAGGATCAAGAACTGTCATATATTCATGAAAACATAATAGGTTCAGATCTGAAATCATGGCACTCGGGCCCTAGTGTCAAGCATTAAGCATAGCAAAGTCATAGCAACATCAATCTCAGAACATAATGGATACTAGGGATCAAACCCTAACAAAACTAACTCGATTACATGATAAATCTCATCCAAACCATCACCGTCCAGCAAGCCTACGATGGAATTACTCATGCACGGCGATGAGCATCATAAAATTGGTGATGGAGGAAGGTTGATGATGACGACGGCGACAGATTCTCCTCTCCGGAGCCCCAAACGGACTCCAGATCAACCCTCCCGAGAGAGATTAGGGCTTGGAGGCGGCTCCGAATCGTAAAATGCGATGAATTCTTCTCTCTGATTTTTTTCTCCCCGAACGTGAATATATAGAGTTGGAGTTGACGTCGGTGGAGCCTCAGGGGGCCCACGAGATAGGGGTGCGCCCCCACCCTCGTGGACAGGGTGTGGGCCCCTTGGTGTTGATTCTTCCGCCGGTATTTTTTATTAATTGAAAAAAATATTCTCCGTTGATTTTCAAGTCATTCCAGAACTTTTATTTCTGCACAAAAATAACACCATGGCAATTCTGCTGAAAACAGCGTCAGTCCGGGTTAGTTCAATGCAAATCATGCAAGTTAGAGTCCAAAACAAGGGCAAAAGTGTTTGGAAAAGTAGATACGTTGGAGACGTATCACATGCCGTCAACCTCCACTGCACTCAGTTGTCCTCCACCACCACTGCATCTATGTAATACTTGTCTTTCCATCTCAATCTCACATCAACCCCTCTCCGCCAAAAGAGCACAAGCCCGCCCCTGCGCCCAACCGGATCCTTCACCACTGGTACGTCCATTTTGCATCATGCTTTTATATCAATATTTATTGCATTATGGGCTGTTATTACACATTATGTCACAATACTTATGCCTATTCTCTCTTATTTTACAAGGTTTACATAAAGAGGGAGAATGCCGACAGCTGGGATTCTGGCTGGAAAAGGAGCAAATATTAGAGACCTATTCTGCACAGCTCCAAAAGTCCTGAAACTTCACGGATGATGTTTTCCAAATATATAAAAAACATTGAGCACAAGAACTTCACCAGGGGGGCCACACCCTGCCCACGAGGGTGGGGGGCGCGCACTACCCCCTGGGCGCGCCCCCTACCTCGTGGGACCCCTGGTGGCCCTCCGGTGACCATCTTCTGATATATGGACTCTTTCGATGGAAAAAAAAATCATAAGCCATCTTCTCGGACGAAACTCCGCCCCACGAGGCGGAACCTTGGCGGAACCAATCTAGGGTTCTGGTGGGGCTGTTCTGCCGGGGAAACTTCCCTCCCGGAGGGGGAAATCATTGCCATCGTCATCACCAACACTCCTCTCATCGGGAGAGGGCAATCTCCATCAACATCTTCTTCAGCACCATCTCATCTCTGAACCCTAGTTCATCTCTTGTATCCAATTCTTGTCTACAAGTCCAGGATTGGTGCTAGTAGGTTGCTAGTAGTGTTAATTACTCCTTGTAGTTGATACTAGTTGGTTTAATTGGTGGAAGATCATATGTTCAGATCCTATATGCACATTAATACCCCTCTGATTATGAACATGTTTATGCTTTGTGAGTAGTTATTTTTGTTCCTGAGGACATGGGAGAAGTCTTGCTATTAGTAGTCATGTGAATTTGGTATTCATTCGATATTTTCATGAGATGTATGTTGTCTCTCCTCTAGTGGTGTTATGTGAACGTCGACTACATGAAACTTCACCATTGTTTGGGCCTAGAGGAAAGCATTGGGAAGTAATAAGTAGATGATGGGTTGCTAGAGTGACAGAAGCTTAAACCCTAGTTTATGCGTTGCTTCGTAAGGGGCTGATTTGGATCCATATGTTTCATGCTATGATTAGGTTTACCTTAATACTTTTGTTGTATTTGCGGATGCTTGCAATAGAGGTTAATCATAAGTGGGATGCTTGTCCAAGTAAGGGCAGCACCCAAGCACCGGTCCACCCACATACCAAATTATCAAAGTACCAAACGCGAATCATATGAGCATGACGAAAACTAGCTTGACGATATTCCCATGTGTCCTCTGATACGTCTCCAACGTATCTATAATTTTTGATTGCTCCATGCTATATTATCTACTGTTTTAGACATTATTGGGATTTATTATCCACTTTTATATTATTTTTGGGACTAACCTATTAACCGGAGGCCCAGCCCAGAATTGCTGTTTTTTTGCATGTTTTAGGGTTTCGAAGAAAAGGAATATCAAACGGAGTCCAAACGGAATGAAACCTTCGGAAACGTGATTTTCCCATCAGATAAGATCCAGGAGACTTGGACCCTCCATCAAGAAAGCCACGAGGTGGTCACGAGGGTAGGAGGCGCCCCCTAGGGCGCGCCCCCTACCTCGTGGGCCCCTCGAAGCTCCACCGACATACTTCTTCCTCCTATATATATCCACGTACCCCAAAACGATCGGGGACAGAGCAAAAAACATAATTCCACCGCCGCAACTTTCTGTATCCACGAGATCCCATCTTGGGGCCTGTTCCGGAGCTCTGCAGGAGGGGGCATCGATCACGAAGGGCTTCTACATCATCATCCAAGCCCCTCCGATGAAGTGTGAGTAGTTTACTTCAGACCTACGGGTCCATAGCCAGTAGCTAGATGGCTTCTTCTCTCTTTTTGGATCTCAATACAATGTTCTCCCCCTCTCTCGTGGAGATCTATTCGATGTAATCTTCTTTTTGCGGTGTGTTTGTTGAGACCGATGAATTGTGGGTTTATGATCAAGTCTATCTATGAATAATATTTGAATCTTCTCTGAATTCTTTTATGTATGATTGGTTATCTTTGCAAGTCTCTTCGAATTATCAGTTTGGTTTGGCCTACTAGATTGGTTATTCTTGCCATGGGAGAAGTGCTTAGCTTTGGGTTCGATCTTGCGGTGTCCTTTCCCAGTGACAGAAGGGGAAGCAAGGAACGTATTGTATCGTTGCCATCGAGGATAACAAGATGGTTTTTTTATCATATTGCATGAAACTATCCCTCTACATCATGTCATCTTGCTTAAGGTGTTACTCTGTTTTTAACTTAATACTCTAGATGCATGCTGGATAGCGGTCGATGAGTGGAGTAATAGTAGTAGATGCAGAATTGTTTCGGTCTACTTGTCTCGAACATGATGCCTATATACATGATCATACCTAGATATTCTCATAACTATGCTAAATTCTATCAATTGCTCAACAGTAATTTGTTCACCCACTGTAGAATACTTGTGCTCTTGAGAGAAGCCACTAGTGAAACCTATGGCCCCCGGGTCTCTTTCTCATCATATCAATCTCCGTCACTTTATTATTGCTTTGCTTTTACTTTGCTTTTACTTTATTTACGTTGCATCTCTATACCAAAAATACCAAAAATATTATTTATCATCTCTATCAGATCTCACTTTCGTAAGTGACCGTGAAGGGATTGACAACCCCTAAGCGCATTGGTTGCGTTGAGCTATTGTTTTTGTGTAGGTACGAGGGACTCGAGCGTAGCCTCCTACTGGATTGATACCTTGGTTGTCAAAAACTGAGGGAAATACTTACGCTACTTTGCTGCATCATCCCTTCCTCTTCGGGGAAATCCAACGCAGTGCTCAAGAGGTAGCATCCTCGGGAGCACTTTACATCATATAAGAGTTTGTCCAGGCTTGTCCTTTGCTACAAAAAGGATTGGGCCACCTTGCTGCACCTTATTTACTTTTGTTACTTGTTGCTCGTTACAAATTATCTTATCACAAAACTATCTGTTATCACTTATTTCAGTACTTGCAGAGAATACCTTGCTGGAAAGCGCTTATCATTTCCTTCCGCTCCTCGTTGGGTTCGACACTCTTACTTATCAAAATGACTACGATAGATCCCCTATACTTGTGGGTCATCAAGACTCTTTTCTGGCGCCGTTGCCGGGGAGTGAAGTGCCTTTGGTAGGTGGAATTTGGTAAGGAAAAATTTATATAGTGTGCTGAAATTTACTGTCACTTGTTACTATGGAAAGTAATCCTCTGAGGAGCTTGTTCGGGGTATCTTCACCCCGACCAGTAGAGCAAAGAGTTGCTCCTCAACCTACTAAACCTACTGAAAATGAAAATGCTTGCTTTGAAATTCCTTTGGGTATGGTAGATAAACTGCTAGCTAATCCTTTTTTGGGAGATGGAACAAAACATCTTGATGAGCATCTAATATATGTGGATGAAGTTTGTGGATTATTTAAGCTTGCCGGTGTACCCAGAGATGTTGTTAAGAAGAAGTGAGGGAGTCCTGGATTAGGGGGCTCCGGGCAGCCAGACTATCTCCATTGGCCGGACTGTTAGACTATGAAGATACAAGATTGAAGACTTCTTCTCGTGTCTAGATGGGACTCTACTTGGCGTGGAAGGCAAGCTAGGCAATGCGTATATGGATATCTCCTCCTTTGTAACCGACCTTGTGTAACCCTAACCCTCTCCTGTGTTTATATAAACCGGAGGGCTTTAGTCCGTAGGACAGCAATCACAACATACAATCATACGTAGGCTAGCTTCTAGGGTTTAGCCTCTCTGATCTCGTGGTAGATCCACTCTTGTAACACCCATATCATCAATATCAATCAAGCAGGATGTAGGGTTTTACCTCCATCAAGAGGGCCCGAACCTGGGTAAAACTTCGTGTCCCTTGCCTCCTGTTACCATCCGGCCTAGACGCACAGTTCGGGACCCCCTACCCGAGATCCGCCGGTTTTGACACCGACATTGGTGCTTTCGTTGAGAGTTCCACTGTGTCGTCGCCGTTAGGCTTGATGGCTCCTACTATCATCGGTAGCGATGCGGTCCAGGGTGAGACTTTTCTCCCCGGACAGATCTTCATATTTGGCGGCTTTGCACTGCGGGCTAATTCGCTTGGCCATCTGGAGCAGATTGAAAGCTACGCCCTGGCCTTCAGGTCTTTGAACTACACGACCGACATCCGCGGAGACTTGATCTTCGACGGATTCGAGCCACAGCCGGGCGCACCGCACTGTCTCGATAGGCATGACCTAGCTCTGCCACCGGACGGTACTCCAGAGGCCGCGCCCACACCAGCTTCGACCCTTAGCTCGGAGCCAACTGCGCCAATCGAGGACATGTGGCTAGACACCGCCTCAAGGGCTGCAGTCTCGACGGTGATCGAGCCAAACACCAGCATAATCCTCTGCGCAGCCCGTGACTCTCTTTCGGACCCCGAACCATCCGCGCCCCTGCCAATCGAATCCGAGTGGGTGCCGATCATGGAATTCACCCTTCGGCGACATTCTGAATTCACTAAGGTCTCTCTCTTTGTCAGGAGAGCCCTGGCCGGATTATGGACAACAGGACTGGGATGCGGATGACGAAGAAATTCGACGCCCACCCACCACCCACTTTGTAGCCACTGTCGATGATTTAACCGACATGCTCGAGTTCGACTCCGAAGATATCGACGGTTTGGACGACGATGTAGGAGACGAACATGAACCAGCACCTATAGGGCGCTGGAAAGCCACCTCGTCGTATGACATATACATGGTGGATACACCCAATGAAGGCAACGGCGACGAGATAGCGGAGGATGACCCCTCCAAGAAGCAACCCAAGCGCCGACGTCAGCGGCGCCGCTCTAAGTCCCGCCAAAGCAAAAGTGGTGATACCGACGCAGGAGACAATAACACTTCGGATAGCGCCAAAGACAACGAAAACCCCCTCCAGCAAGAGTTAGATCAGGAGGATGAAGGTGCCAACTCTCCTGAGAGAGCGGCTGGCGGAGAGGAGGAGGATGACAATTACATGCCCCCCTCCGAAGATGAGGCAAGCCTCGGCGACGATGAATTCGCCGTACCAGAGGATCCCGTCGAACAAGAGCGCTTCAAGCGCAGGCTTATGGCCACGGCAAATAGCCTGAAGAAAAAGCAGCAGCAGCTTCAAGCTGATCAGGATCTGCTAGTTGACAAATGGACTGAAGTCCTCGCGGCCGAGGAATATAAACTCGAGCGTCCCTCCAAGAGTTACCCAAGGTGCAGGTTACTACCCCGACTGGAGGAAGAAGCGTATGATACGGCTGATCGGCCACCTCGTGGCCGCAATAGAGAGGCATTCCAGCCAAAAGCTCAGCCCCCACCCCAACGCCATTTAAATAAAAAGGCATGGGGAGATACGCCAGACCTGCGAGACATATTGGAGGACAAAGCAAAGCATTCAAGATCGATCTACGGATCACGAGGGCGCACCACTCTGCGAGACGGTAAATGTCACCCCGGATACAGTAAAAGCAAATCCGGCCGGGCCGAACACAGCGGGCAAGACCCATTCGAGCTGCGTCGTGATATAGCCCAATACAGAGGCGCCGCACACCCCTTATGCTTCACAGACGAAGTAATGGAACATCAATTCCCAGAAGGTTTCAAACCTGTAAACATTGAATCATACGACGGCACAACAGATCGCGCAGTATGGATTGAGGGCTTCCTCCTCCACATCCACATGGCCCGCGGTGATGACTTACATGCCATCAAGTACCTCCCACTAAAACTCAAAGGACCAGCGCGACATTGGCTTAATAGCTTGCCAGCGGACTCCATTAGCTATTGGGAAGATCTGGAAGCCGCATTCCTCAACAACTTTCAGGGCACTTATGTGCGACCACCAGACGTCGATGACTTGAGCCACATAATTTAGCACCCAGAAGAGTCGGCCAGGCAATTCTGGACTCGGTTCCTTACAAAGAAAACCCAAATCGTCGACTGTCCGGATGCGGAGGCCTTAGCGGCTTTCAAGCACAACATCCGAGACGAGTGGCTAGCCCGGCACCTTGGACAGGAAAAGCCGAAATCTATGGCAGCCCTCACGACGCTCATGACCCGCTTTTGTGCGGGAGAAGACAGCTAGCTGGCTCGCAGTAACAACATATCAAAGAACCATGGTACCTTAGACACCAAGGACGGCAACAGCAGGTCATGTCGCAACAAGCATAAGCGCCGCATTAACGGCGAAAGTACTAAGGATACGACAGTCAATGCCGGATTCAAAGGCTCTAAACCCGGTCAGCGGAAAAAGCCATTCAAACAAAGTACGCCGGGTCCGTCCAGTTTGGACCGTATACTCGATCGCTCGTGTCAAATACACGGCACCCCAGACAAGCCAGCCAATCACACCAACAGGGATTGTTGGGTGTTCAAGCAGGCCAGCAAGTTAATTGCCGAAAACAAGGACAAGGGGCCGCATAGCGATGACGAGGAAGAACCCCGACAGCCGCACATTGGAGGACAGAAGAGGTTTCCCCCGCAAGTGCGGACGGTGAACATGATATACACAACCCACATCCCCAAGAGGGAGCGGAAGCATGCACTCAGGGACGTATATGTGTTGGAGCCAGTCGCCCCAAAGTTCAACCCGTGGTCCTCCTGTCCGATCACCTTCGATCGCAGGGACCACCCCACTAGTATCTGTCACGGAGGATTCGCCGCACTGGTCCTAGACCCAATCATCAACGGATTTCACCTCACTCGAGTCCTCATGGATGGCGGTAGCAGCCTAAACCTGCTTTATCAGGACACAGTGCGCAAAATGGGTATAGACCCCTCAAGGATCAAACCCACAAAGACGACCTTTAAAGGCGTCATTCCAGGCGTAGAGGCCCACTACACAGGCTCAATTACACTGGAAGTGGTTTTCGGATCCTCGGATAACTTTAGAAACGAAGAGTTAATCTTCGATATAGTCCCGTTCCGCAGTGGTTATCACGCGCTGCTCGGATGAACCGCATTCGCTAGATTCAATGCGGTACCACATTATGCATACCTCAAGCTCAAGATGCCAGGACCTCGCGGAGTTATTACAGTCAATGGAAACACAAAGCGCTCTCTCTGAACAGAGGAGCACACCACGGCCCTCGCAGCAGAAGCGCAAAGCAGCCTCTCAAGGCAATCTACCAGTTCGGCGTTTCAAAGCCCGGACACCTTCAAGCGCGCTCGGGGCAATCGGCAAATAGACCGCCTGGCGTGATCTGAGCTCGCGTAGCGATACGACAACCACTCCAATCCCAGCCCAACGACGTTGTTCATGCTGCGTGTACATAATTACGCATTAAAAATACCGTGGGCACAGATGGGGAGGGGGAGGCACAACTACAACACGCCCCAAAACGCGGCCTAAACCGCACCAGGGGCTTCCCGTTTGGTTATTTTTCTTTTTCTTTCAGGACTTCAATCTCTGGAAACACTGTCCGACAGCTCTATTGCCGAACACATGCTACAACAACCAAGGAGGCTGACGACTATGGAATTCCCGGGTGGATTACAGATTTCATATAATTCCTCAGCTCGCCCTTGGAAGGGACATAGTCCTACTCTTTTGCTCATTACACTATCTGTATCACTCTGCTTTAATGCAATTTTTTAATATAAAATGCATGACATTACGACTATTATCGCATTTTTGTTATATGTATACATATCTACGTGTTCATTAATGACGCCTAGCAACCGTACACTCTGGTACGGCCAATGCACCAAGGGCTTACGTACCCACAATATGGTGTGAAAAGTCCGAACACTTTCACAAGTGCGGCACCCCGGGCTTATAGCATTATATGCATCAGCTCCGAATCATGTCTTTGGTTAAATGTTGGGTTTGCCCGGCTCCTATGTTTTGGTACCTTACGTTCCGCTCCATCGGCTAAGGTAGCGCTAGGAGAACTACTGCGATTGTGCCCCAGTTCTGCCAGGCCGAGCACCTCAGTAGAGAAAGCTAAAACTGACTGTCATGATAAGGCGAGAGATTGGTCGCTGTTCGGCGAGGTTTTTCGAGTCCCTAAAGACTTATGCCTCTTAGGGCGAGGGGCCGGCTCCGTCCGGCTTACAGGCGTGTATCGCGCCCCAAATTCGGCCTTCCGAACACCAGGGGCTTCGCCAAAATTTAAAATTATAGAATTCTATGGCTAAGTGAGAGTGATAAAGCAGTATTAGTCCGGTTGCCTTGTTCGTTGTGCTGAGCACCTCCCTCGAAGGACCCAAATATGGGAACAAGAGTGCTCAGGTTTATCCCGAACACCCCAGCACTCGCGATATGGGGACAGAAGCCGAGGACTAGCCATCTCTCAGATTAGATAAACAGCCAAACAGAAGGTAATATTTTAAATTCACACAAGCGTTGCATAGCGCATATGAAACAAGTTTTCATCTCACAGGATAAAAAAACGAGCAAGTTTCATTCAAATATTACATTTGCGAACACTCATCCACGATAAGACGGGCGCCCGGCAGAACACCCTCATAGTACATCTCGGGGTGGCGGTGCTCCTTGCCCTCCGGTGGCCCCTCCTTGATCAGCTTCACGGCGTCTAGCTTGACCCACAGCGTCTTCACACGGGTGAAGGCCCGGCGTGCACCTTCAATGCAGACGGATCGCTTGACGACCTCCAGCCATGGGCAGGCATCCACAAGTCGCCTCACCAGGCCAAAGAAGCTGTTCGGAAGGGCGTCCCCAGGCCATAACCGGACTATGAAACCCTTCATGGCCTGATCGACTGCCTTATGTAGCTCGGCCATCTGCTTCAGCTGGTCACTCATCGGCACCGGATGTTCGGCCTCAGCATACTGAGACCAAAATAGCTTCTCCGTCGAGCTTCCATCCTCGGCCTGGTAAAATTGTGCGGCATCAGACACACTGCGGGACAAATCTGCGAATGCTCCTAAACAGCTCCGGATTTGGGTAAGTAATTGGTAAATTACTTTTACATGCTTGCTTTGCATATAGAAAGCCTTACCCGTCGCTATCTTCTTCATCGCGTCGATTTCTTGGAGGGCCTTTTGGGCTTCGGCCTTGGCACTCTTCGCGCTCTCACGGGCCACGGCAAGCTCAGACTCTCGCGTCTTCAAGTCAAGCTCCAACGCCTCGTGCTTCGTCACGAGAGCCTGGAGCTCTTGCTGCACCTCGCCCACCCGAGCCTCGTGCCTCTCTCGCTCGGTGCGCTCCTGGGCCACCTTCTCTTTGGCCTGGGACAACGCTTGCTTCAGGGTCACCACCTCGGTCGTGGCCCCTGGCAAACATACAATGATCCTGTCATTTAGCAATCGCATCCTTTTTCTTATCTATAGACGGGGTATTACTTACCCTTGTTCTCCTCGAGCTGCCTCTTAGCAAGGCCGAGCTCTTTCTGGGACCCCTCGAGGGCCTCCTTCAGTACGGCGACCTCCGCAGTCAGTGCGGCGGACACCAGCAGCGAAGCCTGCATATGCATATTGACATACTTATATTAGACTCCTGCGATATTATTTGATCCTCTGTTCGGCTTTTCTTTGTGAGCACCGAACAAAGCATCAGGGGCTACTGTCTATGCGGTAACACTTCTACTACATTTTAAAACACTTACCTCAAAGCCTGTTAGAAGGCTAGTACAGGCTTCAGTCAATCCGCTCTTGGTGGACTGAACCTTCTGGATCACCGCACTCATGATAGTGCGGTGCTCCTCCTCGATAGAAGCGCTGCAAAGCGCTTCCAACATAGTGTCCGGCGCCTCTGGGTGGACAGAGGTCACCGGCACAGGCATCTCACCCTCCTTAGAAGGGGACCGCCTGCCCGAGCTCGGATCCATTGGAGAGTCCGGCGCGGTGTTCGGCTGAGGGCCGAACTCGGAGCTCTCGGGGACCCCGTCCCCTCAGCTCCCGGAGTCCGGAAGGTCGCCTTGAGGCGCCTCCGGGACTGTCCCCCCTCGATCCGGTGCCTCTTGAGACAGCACCTCGGCGTCGTCGGCCGGATGAGGGGAGGTGGCGGTCGGGACTGGATCGCTATCCATGTCTGATGAGCCCAGGGAGCCGTATGCGGATACCTCGATATTGGCTCGGGGCAGCCTGCACAGTTGAGTTCGGCGTTAGGGAAAGCAATGCGACAAAGGAATCCTATGGGTTACTTTGGTATCCGAACACTTACGATCTCCCCTGGGGCTTGCCCCTGGGCAACCACTCATCTTCACTTTCGTCGGCAGCGGTGGAGCTGTCCGGAAGGAGCGTCCTCCCCTTCTTGGACCCTTCGGCCTCCCCAGTTGGGGCGGCCTTCCTTTTCTTGTCTCCCCCAGTTAGTGGGGGAGCCTCTTCTTCCTCTTCCTCGTCTTCAGGGGAAGAGTGCGCCGGAGAGTCATCGGACGGTGAGTCCGACGACGCCTGGCGTCGGGAATTCTTTCAAGCTCCCTTGGCCTTCTTGGTCTTCTCCGGCACCTTATAAGGGGCCGGAGTCAACATCTTCGTCAGAAGAGCGTCTGCGGGGCCTTCGGGCAAGGGAGCCGGACAGTCGATCTGTCCGGCCATCTTCTGCCAGTCATGTCAAAATTACGGGAGTTTAGATCCTGCATAGAGCCAATCTATATATATATATAACAAATATCCTATAAGAGGTAAAACAACTTACCGCACTAGCGTGGCGCTTCGCGCTGAATCCGTGATCCTCAGTAATGGGGGGAGGGACTGCGGCGCCCTTGAACAACACCCTCCAGGCATCTTCATGAGTCGTGTCGAAGAGCCTGTTCGGAGTTCGGTGCTGCGCCGGATTGAACTCCCACAAGGTAAACTCCCGTTGTTGGCACGGGAGTATCCGACGAACGAGCATAACCTGGACTATGTTGACAAGCTTGAGCTTCTTATCCACCATGTTCTGAATACATGACTGGAGTCCGGTCAGCTCTTTTGAATTACCCCAGGACAGGCCCTTCTCTTTCCAGGAGGTGAGCCGCATGGGGATGCCAGATCGGAACTCGGGGGCCGCTACCCATGCGGGGTCGCGTGGCTCGGTGATATAGAACCACCCCGATTGCCACCCCTTTATGGTGTCCATGAAGGTGCCCTCGAGCCATGTGATGTTGGGCATCTTGCCCACCATGGCGCCTCCGCACTCCGCCTGGCGGCCGCTCACTACCTTCAGCTTGACATTGAAGGTCTTCAGCCATAAGCCGAAGTGGGGCTTGATGCAGAGGAAGGCCTCGCACACGACGATAAACGTTGAGATGTTGAGGATGAAGTTTGGGGCTAGATCATGGAAATCTAGGCCGTAATAAAACATGAGCCCCGGACGAAGGGATGGAGAGGGAATCCTAGTCCGCGGAGGAAATGGGTGAGGAATACCACCCTCTCATGGGGCTCGGGGGTGGGGATGAGCTGTCCCTCATCTGGGAGCCGGTGTGCAATGTCGTCGTGCAGGTATCCGGCTCTCCTCAGTTTCTTGATGTCTCCCTCCATGACGGAGGAGACCATCCACTTGCCTCCCGCTCCGGACATGGTTGGAGAAGGTTGGGATGGAAGTGAGGACTTGGGCGCTAGAGCTCGAGTATGCGGGAGCGGATGAGCAGAGGAGGAAGAAGGCATGGATAGAAAGGTGAATCCTTATCCCTTTATATGGGCGGACAAAATTAAACGTCCCCACTTGCCTAGTAAAACTCGCTTATCCCCCAAGTGCCGCAATTGATGGCGCGGTTGGGTTACCCACACCTGTATTGATGAGAATCCCGTAATAAGGGGACACAATCTCTGCTTTGACAAGACGTGTCGAAAAACTGCCTCGCGTTATGTGTGGAGCTGGTTAAGAGAAACGGTTCGAATAATCACCGGGCCACGACGTAATGTCATGTTGCCAAAACAAGCTAGCGGATTAGATCTGCGAAAGCATTATTCTCTCTATGGTGGAATGTGGAACTTATTTTGCACGGTCGGACACTATCCTCGTATTCGACTTCTTCTGTAATGTATTCGGAGAAGGAACCTGCCTTGCAATGCCGAAGACAACTGCGCGCCGGACTCGTCGTCATTGAAGCCTGGTTCAGGGGCTACTGAGGGAGTCCTGGATTAGGGGGTCTCCGGACAGCCGGACTATCTCCATTGGCCGGACTGTTAGACTATGAAGATACAAGATTGAAGACTTCGTCTCGTGTCCGGATGGGACTCTACTTGGCATGGAAGGCAAGCTAGGCAATGCGTATATGGATATCTCCTCCTTTGTAACCGACCTTTTGTAACCCTAACCCTCTCCGGTGTCTATATAAACCTGAGGGCTTTAGTTCGTAGGACAACAATCACAACATACAATCATACCATAGGCTAGCTTCTAGGGTTTAGCCTCTCTGATCTCGTGGTAGATCCACTCTTGTAACACTCATATCATCAATATCAATCAAGCAGGACGTAGGGTTTTACCTCCATCAAGAGGGCCCGAACCTGGGTAAAACTTCGTGTCCCTTGCCTCCTGTTACCATTCGGCCTAGACGCACAGTTCGGGACCCCCTACCCGAGATCCGCCGGTTTTGACACCGACAAGAAGGTCTTCCCTTTATCTTTGAGGGGAGATGCATCGACATGGTATAGGCTATGTGATGATATGGAGTCTTGAAACTACAAAAGATTGAAATTGGAATTTCATCAAAAGTTTTATCCTATGCATCTTGTTCATCCTGATCGCAATTATATATATAATTTTTGGCCTCACGAAGGAGAAAGCATCGCTCAAGCTTGGGGGAGGCTTAAATCAATGTTATATTCATGCCCCAATCATGAGCTCTCAAGAGAAATGATTATTCAAAATTTTTATGCTCGTCTTTCTGATAATAATCGCACCATGCTTGATACTTCCTGTGCTGGCTCTTTTATGATGAAGACTATTGAATTCAAATGGGATTTATTGGAAAGAATTAAACGCACACAATGGTAAGGAGTCAGGTAGGACACCTAGTTTTGATTGTGTTAAATCTTTTATGGATACTGATATTTTCCGTAAATTTAGCATTAAATATGGACTTGACTCTGAGATACTAGCTTCTTTCTGTGAATCTTTTTCTGCTTATGTTGATCTCCCCAAGGAGAAGTGGTTTAAATATCATCCTCCCATAGAAGTAAAAGTAGCTGCACCTATTAAAGTTGAAGAAAAGACTATTACTTATAATGATCTTATTGTTCCTACTTCTTATGTTGAGAAACCGCCTTTCCCTGTTAGGATCAAGGATCATGCTAAAGATTCAATTGTGGTTCGTAAAAGCAATATTGAAACATATACACCTTCTAAGCAAGTTAAAGTTGAACCTAATATTGCTATTGTTAAAGATCTCTTGTCTGATAATATAGATGGGCATGTTATTTATTTCTGTGATGAAACTGCTAGAATTGCTAAACCTCGTGATACAGATAAACATAGACCTGTGATAGGCATGCCTATTATTTCTGTTAAAATAGGAGATCATTGTTATCATGGCTTATGTGATATGGGTGCTAGTGCTAGTGCAATACCTATTGACTTATACAAAGAAATTATGCATGACATGCACCTGTTGAGTTAGAAGATATTGATATCACAATTAAACTTGCTAATAGAGATACTATTTCACCAATGGAAAATGTTAGAGATGTTGAAGTCTTGTGTGGGAAAACTAAATATCCTGCTGATTTTCTTGTTCTTGGTTCCCCACAAGATAGCTTTTGTCCCATTATATTTGGTAGACCCTTCTTAAATACTGTTAATGCTACCATAGATTGCAAAAGAGATGTTGTTACTATCGGTTTAGATGATATGACTCATGAATTTAATTTTTTAAATTTAGTAGACAACACCGTGAAGAAGAATTACCTAGTAAAGATGAAATTATTGGTCTTGCTTCTATTGCCGTACCTCCTAGTGATCCTTTAGAACAATATTTGCTAGACCATGAAAATGATATGTTTATGAATGAAAGAAGGGAATTAGATGAAGTATTCTTTAAACAAGAACCTATTCTGAAAAACAATTTACCTGTTGAAATCCTAGGGGATCCTCCTCCACCCAAGGGTGATCCCGTGTTTGAGCTTAAACCTTTACCGGATACTCTTAAATATGCTTATCTTGATGAGAAAAATATATATCCTGTTATTATTAGTGCTAACCTTTCAGAACGTGAAGAAGAAATATTATTGAAACTCTGAAAAAGCACCGTGCTGCTATTGGGTATACTCTTGATGATCTTAAGGGCATTAGTCCCACTCTATGTCAACATAAAATTAATTTGGAAGAAGATGCTAAACCAGTTCGCGATCATCAACGCTGTCTGAATCCTAAAATGAAAGAGGTGGTAAGAAAGGAGATACTAAAGCTCCTTGAGGCAGGTATAATTTACCCCGTTGCTGATAGTTAGTGGGTAAGTCCTGTCAATTGTGTCCCTAAAAAGGGAGGTATTACTGTAGTTCCTAATGATAAAGATGAATTGATTCCTCAAAGAATTATTACTGGTTATAGGATGGTAATTGATTTCCGCAAATTAAATAAGGCTACTGAAAAAGATCATTACCCCTTACCTTTTATCGATCAAATGCTAGAAAGATTATCCAAACATACACATTTTTGCTTTCTAGATGGTTATTCTGATTTCTCTCAAATACCTGTGTCAGCCAAAGATCAATCAAAGACTACTTTTACATGCCCTTTTGGTACTTTTGCTTATAGACGTATGCCTTTTGGTTTATGTAATGCACCTGCTACCTTTCAAAGATGCATGATGGATATATTCTCTGACTTCTGTGAAAAGATTTGTGAGGTTTTCATGGATGACTTTTCCGTCTATGGATCTTCTTTTGATGATTGCTTGAGCAACCTTGATCGAGTTTTGCAAAGATGTGAAGAAACTAATCTTGTCCTGAATTGGGAAAAGTGCCACTTTATGGTTAATGAAGGTATTGTCTTGGGGCATAAAGTTTCTGACAGAGGTATTGAAGTTGATAAAGCCAAGGTTGATGCTATTGAAAAGATGACATGCCCCAAGGACATCAAAGGTATAAGAAGTTTCCTTGGTCATGCCGGTTTTATAGGAGGTTCATCAAGGACTTCTCAAAAATCTCTCGGCCTCTGACTAATTTATTACAAAAAGATATACCATTTGTTTTTGATGATGATTGTGTAGAAGCATTTGAAATACTTAAGAAAGCATTGATCTCTGCACCTATTGTTCAGCCACCTGATTGGAATTTACCCTTTGAAATTATGTGTGATGCTAGTGATTATGCTGTAGGTGCTGTTCTAGGACAAAGAACTGATAAGAAACTAAATGTTATTCAATATGCTAGTAAAACTCTAGACAATGCTCAAAGAAATTATGCTACTACTGAAAAAGAATTCTTAGCAGTTGTATTTGCCTGTGATAAGTTTAGACCTTATATTGTTGATTCTAAAGTAACTATTCACACTGATCATGCTGCTATTAAATATCTTATGGAAAAGAAAGATGCTAAACCTAGACTTATTAGATGGGTTCTCTTGCTTCAAGAATTTGATTTACATATTGTTGATAGAAAAGGAGCCGAGAACCCCGTTGCAGACAACTTGTCTAGGTTAGAAAATGTGCTTGATGACCCACTACCTATTGATGATAGCTTTCCTAATGAGCAATTAAATGTCATAAATGCTTCTCATACTGCTCCATGGTATGCTGATTATGCTAATTACATTGTTGATAAGTTTATACCACCTAGTTTCACATACCAGCAAAAGAAAAAGTTCTTCTATGATTTGAGACATTACTTTAGGGATGACCCACATCTTTATAAAGAAGGAGTAGATGGTGTTATTAGACGTTGTGTACCTGAGCATGAACAGGAACAGATCCTACGCAAGTGTCACTCTGAAGCTTATGGAGGGCACCATGCTGGAGATAGAACTGCACATAAGGTACTACAATCTGGTTTTTATTGGCCTACTCTCTTCAAGGATGCCCGTAAGTTTGTCTTATCTTGTGATGAATGTCAAAGAATTGGTGATATTAGTAGATGTCAAGAAATGCCTATGAATTATTCACTTATTATTGAACCATTTGATGTTTGGGGCTTTGACTACATGGGACCTTTTCCTTCCTCTAATGGTTATACACATATTTTAGTTGCCGTTGATTACGTTACTAAGTGGGTAGAAGCTATTCCAACTACTAGTGCTGATCATAACACTTCTATTAAAATGTTTAAAGAAGTTATCTTTCCAAGGTTTGGAGTCCCTAGATATTTAATGACTGATGGTGGTTCACATTTTATTCATGGTGCTTTCCGTAAAATGCTTGCTAAATATGATGTTAATCATAGAATTGCATCTCCTTATCACCCTCAGTCTAATGGTCAAGTAGAATTGAGCAATAGAGAACTCAAATTAATTTTCCAAAAGACTGTTAATAGGTCCAGAAAGAATTGGTCCAAGAAACTTGATGATGCATTATGGGCCTATAGAACTGCATATAAAAATCCTATGGGTATGTCTCCGTATAAAATGGTCTATGGAAAAGCATGTCACTTACCTCTCGAACTAGAACACACTTGCAAAATCCCAATGCCTTTGTTATCACAACTCTTGACCTCTAACTTTGCCATATATCCTTTCGTCATTTTCCGGAGCTCCACCAAAAACCCGAACATTTTTGGGCACTTCAAAATTCCCCCTTGTTCAAAACATTTGAATTAAATTCAAATGCTTTTAATTTGAAACTTTGCAATCTTGCTCACTCCAATTCTAGTTGTGGTGCTTTGATATATGTCCTAGTAGCCGCATGCCAAATTCCAGCTTGATTCGAATTTATTTGACCCTTCAAATAAATTTGTAACCTTCCTTTTTTCCTTCTTGTGTTGGAATTAAAAAAAGGGGGAGAACCTTTCTTTTCTGCCAGGCCCTACTCTTTTCTCTCTCCCTCCTCTTCTATGCGTGGTAGCTAGCCCAGCAACCCTCCACCGCATCAGCCCATCTTCTCCTAGGCCCATCCCTAACGCCCAACCATCTCCCCCCGTAACCCTAGGCCATCTCCTTCAATTCCTCGTGCACCTCTCCCTCTCGTACCCCTTCCACCCAGCGCCGCCAGGGAGAGCGCGCCCGATCTCATCTTCCTCGATCCCATCTCTCCCTCCTGCGCCGCAATGTCTCTCCCTTCGCCCGATCCCCTCTCCCTCCTCTCGCTCTTCCTTGCGCCGAACCCCATGGTCCTGCTGCAGCTGCTCTTCCCGGCTCCTCCCGTGGCGCTTGCGTCCCTGTTCACCTCCACTGCCTTCGTGCCAGGGTCCCTCGCAGGCTCCTCCTCGTCGACTTGCCTCGCCGCCGCGCGTCCCTGCCCCGCCGCTTTCTCCTTGTCGGCGCCCAGGCCCCGCTGAGCTCACTGCTGCACCGCGTCGCCGGACTGCCGCCGCCTCGCCGTTCCCCCCAAGTTCCACGAGTTTGTCGACGGAATCATCAAGTCCCTTGCTGCCATGGATGCGAGTTCCTCTGCTTACCCTTCGTGCTCCATCCGCTGCCGTGCCCCATGGCTCGTCCGCAGCGTCGCGCGTGCCGGCCTTTCCCATTCCAGGACACCGTTGTTGCCTCTGTTCCCAGCCGCCAGCGCCCCTGCTTCCGTCTCCACCTATGCCCTTCGCCCGCAAGGCCATGGCCAGGGTCTCGGTCCCCTGCTCGTTCTTGAGCCCCTCCATGTTGTGCCGTCCACGCCATCCACAAGCAGCAGCAGCGTACCACACCGCCTCTCCTGCGCCTCCGTTTTCTGTTGATGCTAAGACCTTGGCTTTAAGACCGTATCCAGTTCGTCGGGTACCATTGTCTCGGATTGCGCCAGGTTCCACGACATCCGGAGCCCCTTGGAAACGTCAAGTTCGACTACCGTAGCGCCAGAGACCTTGGATGCTCGAACGAGTACCGAACGAAATGCCAAGTACCACTATCGCCGAGTACGACTACTTCCACGATGATACGAGAACAACTACCGTCGACCCTCCGTGGATGTCAAGTCCCTCCTCGTGATCCCGGACATCTACGGATGTGCACGACTACCGTTGCCCGAAGAACCGCGAGTCATAAGCGCCGTGAACAACTACCATCGCCGTGGATCCGACAAGTTCGTGAGTATGACTACTTCCCACGACTACCCTCGAGGACATTGGTTCCATCAAGTTCGACGACAACGTGGGTACAACTGCCACCGCCGTGATTTTCGACAAGACATCATGTACCTCTATCTTCACTACCGTCTCGTGGATCACCGATAACCGATAGTACCACTACTTTCGTCGACGACCCGTGAACGACTACTTCCTCTACGAACTCGTTCTGCCCGAAATGCACGCTTCGAAGGTATAACCCCGAGACGACCGCCCGTGAACGAATGCATGTGTGATGTATGAGATGCTCGTGCTTGCTCCGTGCTCGAATTGTCGGTGCACGTTGCCCCTCTGTTGCCTTGTCACCATCGTCGACTCATGGGACACTCGGTATCCGGGAGTGCCCCATCATCTTGCATGACACGCTCTTGTCACACTTCCTTTTTTGCCCCGGCATCTCAATCGAGGACCGGAACCAGAACATTGTCGTGGCACCGTTACCGTTATCGTTGCCGTGGCACCCCTTTTCTTTCCACCACGGTGACAAATGCTTCATAATGCTCTTGTCAACTTTTAATAAATAATTGCATAAACTTGCACATGTCATCCGCATCATGTTAACAACTTTTAAACATTTAAAATTGTTGTTTGCATTAATTACTAAATGCATATGGGGATTTACCGGATTTGTTGTTTGTTATATCCGGCCCCATTTAAATTGTTGTTTAGATGGTATAGTTTTGTTATGCTTCACCTCTTGCCATGTTAACCAACATTTAATATTGTTGAGTACATAACCGGGAGAGAACTAAATAATTGATGTGGTGTTTCGTCAATATGCAACTCATTGCATATTGAGCTCCACTTAACTTGTAGTTTTGTTTTTTGCCCTTTGTCATGCCATGCATTTTAAACCGGACATGCATCATACTTGGTTGTGCATCATGTCATGTTTATGTGTTGGTTGTTTACTATGTTGTTTTCTTCTTTCCGGGTTGTTTCCCTCGTTAGCTTCGGTTCCGTTCCGGAGTTGTGAGGATCCGTTCGACTTCGTCCGTTTGTCTTCTTCATGGACTCGTTCTTATTCCTTGCAGGATTTCAGGCAAGATGACCATACCCTCGAAATCACTTCTATCTTTGCTCGCTAGTTGCTCGCTCTTTTGCTATGCCTATGCTGCAATACCTACCACTTGCCTTATCATGCCTCCCATATTGTTAAGCCAAGCCTCTAACCCACCTTGTCCTAGCAAACCATTGTTTGGCTATGTTACCGCTTTGCTCAGCCCCTCTTATAGCATTGTTAGTTGCAGGTGAAGATTGGAGTCTGTTCCTTGTTGGAACATGGTTATTTTGTTGGATATCACACTATCTCTTATTTAATTAATGCATCTATATACTTGGTAAAGGGTGGAAGGCTCGGCCTTATGCCTGGTGTTTCGTTCCACTCTTGCCTCCCTAGTTTCCGTCATATCGGTGTTATGTTCCCGGATTTTGCGTTCCTTACACGGTTGGGTTATAATGGGAACCCCTTGACAGTTCGCCTTGAATAAAACTCCTCCAGTAATGCCCAACCTTGGTTTTACCATTCGCCACCTAGCCTCTTCTTCCCTTGGGTTCTGCAGACTCAAGGGTCATCTTTATTTTAACCCCCCGAGCCAGTGCTTCTCTAAGTGTTGGTCCGAAATGGCAGCCTGCGGGGCCACCTCGGGGAAACTCAAGGGCTGGTTTTACTCGTAGCTTGACCTATCTGAGTGTGCCCTGAGAACGAGATATGTGCAGCTGCTATGGAGATTTGTCGGCACATTCGGACGGTGTTGCTGGACTTGTTTTACCATTGTCGAGGATGTCTTGTAACCGGGATGCCGAGTTTGATCGGATTGTCTTGGGAGAAGGAATATCCTTCATTGGCCGTGAGAGCTTGTGATGGGCTAAGTTGGGACACCCCTGCAGGGATTGAACTTTTGAAAGGCGTGCTCGTGATTATGGGCAGATGGGAATTTTTTAATGTCCGGTTGTAGAAAACCTGAAGTTGATCTTAACTTAAAATATATCAACCGCGTGTGTAACCGTGATGGTCTCTTTCCGGCGGAGCCCGGGAAGTGAACACGGTGTTGGAGTTATGCTTGACGTAGGTTGTTCTAGGATCACTTCTTGATCATAGATTTCTCGAACATGCTTTGCCTTCTCTTCTCGCTCTCATTTGCGTATGTTAGCCACCATATATGCTAGTCGCTTGCTGCAGCTCCACCTCATACCATTACCTTACCTATAAGATTAAATAGTCTTGATCGCGAGGGTGTGAGATTGCTGAGTCCCTGTGACTCACAGTTACTTCCAAAACCAGTTTGCAGGTGCCGATGATACCGTGCAGACGACGCAACCTGAGCTCTAGGAGGAGTTCGATGAAGATCGTGTTCGTTATGTTGTTCCGTTTCCAGTTGATCAGTAGTGGAGCCCAGTTGGGAGGATCGGGGATCTGTGTAGCATTTGGGGTAGTCTTCTTTTATTTTGGTTCCATAGTCGGACCTTGTGTGTATCTGGATGATGTAATGTTTTATTCATGCATTGTGTGAAGTGGCGATTGTATGCCAACTATGTATCTCTTTCCCTTATGTATTACATGGGTTGTGTGAAGATTACCTCACTTGCGACATTGCTTTCAATGCGGTTATGCCTCTAAGTCGTGCTTCGACACGTGGGAGATATAGCCGCATCGAGGGCGTTACAAGTTGGTAATCAGAGCCTTCCCCGACTTAGGAGCCCCCTACTTGATCTAATCACTGGCGTTGTTGAGTCTAGAATAATGTTTTGAGTCTTAGGATTATATATATCGGAGAGTAGGACTTCTTTTTACTCCTCAGTCCCTTCGTCGCTCTGGTGAGGCATCCTGACGTAGAGTTTTGACTCTTCTCTTCTCAAATTTTCACTAAATTTTTTTTAGGATCACGCGGGTATCTTGGAACCATTCCGATGTTTTGTGACAAGAACATTGTTCTTGGTGCCTCCTGACATTTAGGGGTTGTGGCAGTGTCCCGGGGAGTTGAGCTCTGAGGTGTTGTCGTCACAATTTTATCGTTACAGTTCTGGAATACCTGAGTTTCGCCGACATCGAAAATCTCTTTTATGCAGTTGTTGGTGAGATAACCTCGACGCCACCCAGTACTGGGGCGGGAGTTCGGGAGTATTGCCATAACTTGTATAACAGATGATTTTCGAAGGTTGAGTTAAACGATTTTCGAAGGTTTCTTGGTTATGTGTTGAAGGATGGATACAGCTGGATGTAGGATTTGTTAGTTTTGGGTGAGATATTATGCTTCCCATGTATCCCCAACACCTGATTGCATAACCAGAAAATTTTGGGACTTTATAAGTGGGAATTCAAGTAGCTCTTAGGATATCTTTCCGACAGATGTATGATATGAAATTGGGGTTCGACGTCTAGTGGTCCGCCTATCCATGGTTGGTTTTACAGTGGTCTCGTTGTGTCTTAAAGAGTCCTTGGCTATGCTGACTCGGGGACGCTTCGTATGTCATGTGCACTGCCTTGTACATGATGGTGCTGTACGATCGAGCCCGTGTAGGCCCCACCATGAAAACTTCGGACGAAATCTCTATCATATGTTTGTTCCGGCTTATTCTGCAAGCCAATCCTTTGTTTTTGTTTTCAGTTGTGGTATTCGAGTTGCTTCGAAGTCAAAGGTGGATTCCATCCCTTTTCTAAACGGTGTTCTCATACTTCGACGTGAATACCAATCCTTCTTAATAATCGATATGGTCATGTCAATCCTTTTCACCTGTGTGTTTCTCTTCAAGTGGATCCGATCACTTCAACATCCGCAAGATCAAGTATCAGTTCTTCTCAATGGTGTTTGTTTCATCAGCCTCCAAGTTGCCTTTGTTTTTCCCACCCACCCACTCCCTTTTTCTTCAAGGACTCAGAGTTCTTTATCACTATCCATTTTATTCATGTGAAGTCTCTTCGTTCTTTTCAATCAATGTTCTTACCCGGTGGTTCTCTTGAAGATGCTCTACTAGTTCATCATTCTTCATTCTTTTCCTTCTCCGGTGGATTCAAATCAAGCGTTATTGATCATATCTTTTTCCTCGTTTCAAATACCTTCTCATGCCGGTGCTTCTCATATTCATTCATTTCTCGCTATTCAATTGTTCCGGAGTGCTGAAGATATCTCAGAAGGCTCGTCTTGTCTTCCAAGATCCGTTCAACCTATTTCGAGGTATTACCTTATTCAAGCCATTTAATTCAACCGGGGCAATCTCTCTCTTAATTCACTTCAACGGTGTTTCTTTTCAGTGGGTCCTAACCCACAGGTCTTTTCCCAGGATCTTACCTGACTCTTCTAATTTTCCCGGAGATATCCTAAATTATTTTTGAAGCTTGACGTAAGAATGAATTGTCATCAGTCATATGTCTTTCTCCAAGATCTATCAAATTCTTTTCATCGTTGGTTCAACCTTTCCAATTTTAATTCCGGAGTGCTTCAACAATTCATGGTGGTGTTTCTCATCGTCATTCTCAACACTTAAAGACCGAAGAAGAGTTTTTTTCCCTCCAAATCTTATCTATTCTCTTGAAGATTCATGGTTCTAGCTTGAGGCCATCCTCTCATAATTTTTTTCGATTGTGAGAATTCTTTTCACCCATCCGGAGCAATTCAAGAGTCTTTCAGTTTGATTCTCCGGAGCCCATCATCTCATAATTATTCATTCTCAGCTTTCAGCTCTCGTTCTCCAAATCTTACCGGTGCATCATTCAAATTTCTCTAATCACCTCGGGATCTCTTCGTTCACTTGAATCTAAATTCTCTCAAGTATCCTCATTCATTTCATAATTCTTCCTGGTGTTCCTTTATCTTTCCTTTGATCATTTTAATTCTTATGGTGGTTCATGCAAGAGTTCTCGTCATTCGTTATCATATCAATTCATTCGTTTTTTCCAATCCTACCGGTGGTTTGTTGAAGACCTTCTCAAGTTTGCGCTACGAGAATAAGTAGTATGCCAAATCCATTGCTTGTCATCAATTTTAATTGATGAGGGATAAGCATAATGTAATTCTTATTCTTGTTTCATCGAGTAAATTCAATTCCCGCTTTTCGGAGTGGTTCATTATATCACATTCTCGGTTCGAGATGCTACATCTTTTCTTTCCGGAGTTCCAAGTTTTCCGTTTTATCTCGTCGCAAAGCTCCATCTAAATTAATCGCAAGGCTTCACCTTGTGTTTTCAACTTCTTTTTTCCTTTCGTTTGATCATTCTTTTATTACCGGAGTCCTTCATGGAGGCTCTACATGATGGTTCACCAATGATTTAATTCCTTCTCGAAGTGTTCATCAACATTCCTTTCAGAGGAGCTCAAGCATTCTTCATCTTGCAATCCGGTGTGAAATTCTTTCTACCGTATCATTGGAGGTGGTACTATGTCATTCTTGATAATTTGAGTTCATGTTTCATGATTCACATGTTGTTAAGAATGAGAAATTTTAAATCCATTAACCTCTTCATTGGAGTTATCTTGGGTTATATTTCACCTAAAGCTTTCCCTAAGGATTTTGCTATTTATGGTGGTTATAAATGATCCAAGTTCTTCATTTATCCTCCCTGTGAGATAAGTTTTCTCGTCTACTTGTTCTTATCAATCCAATCTATTGCTTCCAGTAGTGGCAAAATTTCACCTCATAATTTCGAGATGTTTTCCATAAGTCCACTACAGCATTGTTCTTTTCGTTGTTGGTTTTCCAACAACTCCGTGCGACCCTTCTCTTTAAGATGCTTTTCAAGCTCAACGGAGGTAGAAGATGTTGTTTTTCTTCTCCGTTCTTTTGTTCCAACGATCTACCTTTTATTCCTTGATCCGGAGGCATTGTGATGTTGCTCAATTCAACCCATCTTCTTGTTTTGTCAGGATCGTGTTCTTTTCTTGCTTATCTATTTAACCGGAGTATTGTGTTATCTACTCAAGTTCTTTCATCTTATCAAGTTTTGCCTCCCTTCTCAACTGGAGTGCTACCCGAATTGGTTCTTTCTTTTCCTCTGTCTTAACGGAGTGTTTTTCAACTTCGTTCATCTCCGTTGTATTCTTTCTTTCAATTTGTTCTACTTTTCTAGGTTCTTTGGTCTTACTCGTTTGTCAAAGAAGCATCTTAGTTTTACCTCTCCTCTTTCTCTTCCGTTATCCCTCCGGTGCCATTCTAGATCTCGGGACGAGATCCTCTCGTAGTGGTGGAGTGTTGTGACGCCCCAAGACCGGAGCTTCAGATGCCTTCCAGGGTTTCCGAGATTCGTTCTGTGATTTGTTTTGTCTATTGCATTCATCTTTGCATCATGTCATCATGCCATTTTTTAACTCAACTAAATAAATGGCATGGATCTTTGATCCATTTAAATCAAGGGAATTCACATGATGAGTTCTCTTTATAACACATATCCTCCCGATAGTAGGGAGCTATATTAAATATTTCTTTAATTTGAAATTCACCATAACACACTTGCAAAATCCCAATGCCTTTGTTATCACAACTCTTGACCTCTAACTTTGCCATATATCCTTTCGTCATTTTCCGGAGCTCCACCAAAAACCCGAACATTTTTGGGCACTTCAAAATTCCCCCTTGTTCAAAACATTTGAATTAAATTCAAATGCTTTTAATTTGGAACTTTGCAATCTTGCTCACTCCAATTCTAGTTGTGGTGCTTTGATATATGTCCTAGTAGCCGCATGCCAAATTCCAGCTTGATTCGAATTTATTTGACCCTTCAAATAAATTTGTAACCTTCCTTTTTTTTTTCCTTCTTGTGTTGGAATTAAAAAAAAGGGGGAGAACCTTTCTTTTCTGTCAGGCCCTACTCTTTTCTCTCTCCCACCTCTTCTATGCGTGGTAGCTAGCCCAGCAACCCTCCACCGCGTCGGCCCATCTTCTCCTAGGCCCATCCCTAACGCCCAGCCATCTCCCCCCGTAACCCTAGGCCATCTCCTTTGATCCCTCGCACACCTCTCCCTCTCGTACCCCTTCCACCCAGCGCCGCCAGGGAGAGCGCGCCCGATCTCATCTCCCTCGATCCCATCTCTCCCTCCTGCGCCGCCATGTCTCTCCCTTTGCCCGATCCCCTCTCCCTCCTCTCGCTCTTCCTTGCGCCGAACCCCATGGTCCTGCTGCAGCTGCTCTTCCCGGCTCCTCCCGTGGCGCCCGCGTCCCTGTTCACCTCCACTGCCTTCGTGCCAGGGTCCCTCGCAGGCTCCTCCTCGTCGACTTGCCTCGCCACCGCGCGTCCCTGCCCCGCCGCTTTCTCCTTGTCGGCGCCCAGGCCCCGCTGAGCTCACTGCTGCACCGCGTCGCCGGACTGCCGCCGCCTCGCCGTTCCCCGCCAAGTTCCACGAGTTTGTCGACGGAATCATCAAGTCCCTTGTTGCCATGGATGCGAGTTCCTCTGCTTACCCTTTGTGCTCCATCCGCTGCCGTGCCCCATGGCTCGTCCGCAGCGTCGCGCGTGCCGGCCTTTCCCATGCGAGGCCACCGTTGTTGCCTCCGTTCCCAGCCGCCAGCGCCCCTGCTTCCGTCTCCACCTATGCCCTTCGCCCGCAAGGCCATGGCCAGGGTCTCGGTCCCGTGCTCGTTCTTGAGCCCCTCCACGTTGTGCCGTCCACGCCATCCACAAGCAGCAGCAGCGTACCACACCGCCTCTCGTGCGCCTCCGTTTTCTGTTGATTCTAAGACCGTGGCTCTAAGACCGTATCCAGTTCGTCGGGTATCGTTGTCTCGGATTGCGCCAAGTTCCACGACATCCGGAGCCCCTTGGAAACGACATCCGGAGCCCCTTGGAAACGTCAAGTTCGACTACTGTAGCGCCGGAGACCTTGGATGCTCAAACGAGTACCGAACGAAACGCCAAGTACCACTATCGCCGAGTACGACTACTTCCACGATGATACGAGAACAACTACCGTCGACCCTCCGTGGACGTCAAGTCCCTCGTCGTGATCCCGAACATCTACGGACGTGCACGACTACCGTTGCCCGAAGAACTGTGAGTCACAAACGCCGTGAACAACTACCGTCGCCGTGGATCCGACAAGTTCGCGAGTATGACTACTTCCCACGACTACCCTTGAGGACATTGGTTCCACCAAGTTCGACGACAACATGGGTACAACTACCGCCGCCGTGATTTTCGACAAGACATCATGTACCTCTACCTTCACTACCGTCCCGTGGATCACCGATGACCGATAGTACCACTACTTCCCTCGACAACCCGTGAATGACTACTTCCTCTATGAATTCGTTCCGCCCGAAACACATGCTTCGAAGATATAACCCTGAGACGACCGCCCGTGAACGAATGCATGTGTGATGTATGAGATGCTCGTGCTTGCTCCGCGCTCGAATTGTCGGTGCACGTTGCCCCTCTGTTGCCTTGTCACCATCGTCGACTCATGGGACACCCGGTATCCGGGAGTGCCCCATCATCTTGCATGACACGCTCTTGTCACACTTCCTTTTTTGCCTCGGCATCTCAATCGAGTACCGGAACCGGAACGTTGCCGTGGCACCGTTACCGTTATCGTTGCCGTGGCATCCCTTTTCTTTCCACCACGGTGACAAATGCTTCATAATGCTCTTGTCAACTTTTAATAAATAATTGCATAAACTTGCACATGTCATCCGCATCATGTTAACAACTTTTAAACATTTAAAATTGTTGTTTGCATTAATTACTAAATGCATATGGGGATCTACCGGATTTGTTGTTTGTTATATCCGGCCCCATTTAAATTGTTGTTTAGATGGTATAGTTTTGTTATGCTTCACCTCTTACCATGTTAACCAACATTTAATATTGTTGAGTACCTAACCGGGAGAGAACTAAATAATTGATGTGGTGTTTCGTTAATATGCAACTCATTGCATATTGAGCTCCACTTAACTTGTAAGTTTTGTTTGTGCCCTTTGCCATGCCATGCATTTTAAATCGGACATGCATCATACTTGGTTGTGCATCATGTCATGTTTATGTGTTGGTTGTTTACTATGTTGTTTGCTTCTTTCCGGGTTGTTTCCCTCGTTAGCTTCGGTTTCGTTCCGGAGTTGTGAGGATCCGTTCGACTTCGTCCGTTTGTCTTCTTCATAGACTCGTTCTTATTCCTTGCAGGATTTCAGGCAAGATGACCATACCCTCGAAATCACTTCTATCTTTGCTCGCTAGTTGCTCGCTCTTTTGCTATGCCTATGCTGCAATACCTACCACTTGCCTTATCATGCCTCCCATATTGTTAAGCCAAGCCTCTAACCCACCTTGTCCTAGCAAACCATTGTTTGGCTATGTTACCGCTTTGCTCAGCCCCTCTTATAGCGTTGTTAGTTGCAGGTTAAGATTGGAGTTTGTTCCTTGTTGGAACATGATTATTTTTTGGGATATCACAATATCTCTTATTTAATTAATGCATCTACATACTTGGTAAATGGTGGAAGGCTCGGCCTTATGCCTGGTGTTTTGTTCCACTCTTGTCGCCCTAGTTTCCGTCATATCGGTGTTATGTTCCCGGATTTTGCGTTCCTTACACGGTTGGGTTATAATGGGAATCCCTTGACAGTTCCCCTTGAATAAAACTCCTCCAGCAATGCCCAACCTTGGTTTTACCATTCGCCACCTAGCCTCTTCTTCCCTTGGGTTCTGCAGACTCAAGGGTCATCTTTATTTTAACCCCCCGGGCCAGTGCTTCTCTAAGTGTTGGTCCGAAATGGGCAGCCTGCGGGGCCACCTTGGGGAAACTCGAGGGCTGGTTTTACTCGTAGCTTGACCTATCTGAGTGTGCCCTGAGAACGAGATATGTGCAGCTCCTATCGGGATTTGTCGGCACATTCGGGCGGTGTTGCTGGACTTGTTTTACCATTGTCAAGGATGTCTTGTAACCGGGATGCCGAGTCTGATCGGATTGTCTTGGGAGAAAGAATATCCTTCGTTGACCGTGAGAGCTTGTGATGGGCTAAGTTGGGACACCCCTGCAGGGATTAAACTTTCGAAAGCCGTGCTCGCGGTTATGGGCAGATGGGATTTTGTTAATGTCCGGTTGTAGAAAACCTGAAATTGATCTTAATTTAAAATACATCAACCGCGTGTGTAACCGTGATGGTCTCTTTCCGGCGGAGCCCGAGAAGTGAACACGGTGTTGAAGTTATGCTTGACGTAGGTTGTTCTAGGATCACTTCTTGATCATAGATTTCTCGAACGTGCTTTGCCTTCTCTTCTCGCTCTCATTTGCGTGTGTTAGCCACCACATATGCTAGTCGCTTGCTGCAGCTCCACCTCATACCATTACCTTACCTATAAGCTTAAATAGTCTTGATCGCGAGGGTGTGAGATTGCTGAGTCCCTGTGACTCACAGTTACTTCCAAAACCAGTTTGCAGGTGCCGATGATACCGTGCAGATGACGCAACCTGAGCTCTAGGAGGAGTTCGATGAAGATCATGTTCGTTATGTTGTTCCGTTTCCAGTTGATCAGTAGTGGAGCCCAGTTGGGACGATCGGGTATCTGTGTAGCATTTGGGGTAGTCTTCTTTTATTTTGGTTCCGTAGTAGGACCTTGTGTGTATCTGGATGATGTAATGTTTTATTCATGTATTGTGTGAAGTGACGATTGTAAGCCAACTATGTATCTCTTGCCCTTATGTATTACATGAGTTGTGTGAAGATTAGCTCACTTGCGACATTGCTTTCAATGCGGTTATGCCTCTAAGTCGTGCTTCGACACGTGGGAGATATAGCCGCATCGAGGGCGTTACAACGGCGCTTGTCGCCATGGCCCTCCACCGCCGCCACCACCTCTCGCTCCTGCTCGTCCGCCGCCTCTCATGGAGGCCTCCATCTTGCCTTCTCCCCTCCCCGAGGCCGCGCCTCCCGATCTCCCGATCTACTAGTCGCCGGCGGCTTCCCGATCTTCTCCGCCTCCAGGTCAAGACAGGGAGCTCCCCGACTACGGGCTGCCAACCAGACCAATGCCTCCTTCTCCGGCACCTCTGACGCATCTCCGCCTAGATCTCCATGTATACTGGATTGAGCATCGATCTTCGGCTGCTGCTCCTTTTCTAACTGAATTCGTTCTCCATTGTCTGCAGTTTTCAGTTTTCCCTCGAGGCCGTGCAGGAGCGGCGTGTGCGAGTATTTGGGTGGGGGCGGCTGGAAAGTTTCTCCTCCCCAGTGCAAAATTTCTGCCGGGGCAACCCCAGGAGGCAGAAAAAATGCCTCCTGGGGGGCACAACGGCTGGAGATGCTCTTACTTAGGAGTGCCATCAGCAGTGTACGTCCGTACGGATGAGCGCGCGTACCGGACAATCATTCATGCATTTTCTTCAATTCCGTCGCCATGTGATCAATTAATAGGTCTACTAGATCGCAAAAAAGAAATTAATAGGCCTACTGTACACACACATACGCACAGTTAGATTTGTGTCAAGCCAAACTTTGCAAATTTTGACTAAATATAAATTTAGAAATATCAACATCTACAATACTAAATATATATTCCATGAAATTACATTTCGTAATGAGTCTAACAATATTGATTTGACTTTGTGAATGTTGATACTTTTATATACAAGTTTGGTCAAAGTACAAATATTTTGATTTCCGACAAAACTTATATGAAAACTAAAAAGGACCGGAGGGAGAACGAGACATATATGATGAAGTGGATAGGCTTTGTGAATCAACCAGGTTTTTTAGACATCCAGTCTTGGAACGCCAAATCTCCGCCCTTGAGAAGCTCCTATATATTTCACTTGCTACCTGCTCTATTAGCCTTGTCCCTGGCATCAACAGTTTTTTCCCTGGGTCCTTTATCTGCAACACAGCCCAATTCAAAATCCAGTTGCACATCTGTTTAATCAATCCTAGAGGATCATTCATTTTTTTTCCTATCAAAGATAATATCAGTACGAGATCTTCAAATTGTCCATAGCAAGGCAGAAGTGCCCATCAGAACTAATTTTTTGTCATTCTTAGAGAAGCTTTTTATCCACCCCCCAAAGCAATCATTTAGATCAGCAGGAACTGATCGCAAATCAAAAGCACATCTAATTAGGCTTCAAATGAGTTTAGCAACAAAGCATGAAAAGAAAAGATGATCAATGGTCTCATCCTTTCCACAGAAAACACAGCCCCTTTTTAAAAGATTGTCTCTGATCAAAATCATTTTTCCGCTGAGAAGCCATAGAAAAAAAAAATTTAATTTTAGCTGGAGCCTTGACATTCCGTAGGAACTTCCGAAGTCAATAGTACAAGTCGAGATCGGAGCATGTATCACGAGAGACGAGACGACAGTGTCAGCTAGCAAGCTATGGTTCGGACGACGACGAATGCGCAGGCCATTAGACAGCGATGACGAGTAGCGTTGAGTAGCACGCACGTACATAACATGTATCAATGTATGGTTCTCCTGCTCTCCCTCCTCCTCCCATCGTCCCTGGTTCCCGAGCCTTATCTCCTGTATGTACGTCCGGTCCTGCGTTTTCAGACATTCCAGTAGAAGCTATAACCACTAGATTAATCAAGTAACTACTGGCAGGACTACGTATTAGTACTTACGGTGTACGTACGGTGGACGCATCTTCTTCAACTCCGTCGCCTTGTGATCACTTGATAGGTCTTCCATGTACACACATACGCACATGCAAATTCACATGGGTTATTTGCATGGCATCGACTGAATCGTCCGCATGCAGCGACGCGATAACGCGCGACCGGTGGAGGCCGGCCGGCGCCACACGTCGCTGCGAGAACCGGACGCCGGGAAGGAAGACGACGCGGGCCTGCCAGGGTACGTAGAGAACGACGGCAACCATAGGCGTGTAACACGCAGAGGTAGCTCCGGCACACGCTCCTCCGACCCCTGGTTCCTATAAAAGGGCACTCGTGAGCTTCCTCGTCCCAAAGCAAGCAAGCAGCCTGAGCGCTAGTAGATCGATCAACTAGCCAGCCAAGGAGCGGAGTGAGAGCGTGAGGAAGATGTTCGGGTGGATGACGCCGCCGCAGCTCAAGGGGAAGGTGGTGCTCATGCGCAGGAACCTCCTCGACTTGAACCACTGGCAGCAACCCCTCAGCCACGACACCTGGGACGAGGTCACCACCAAAGGCGTCACCTGCCAGCTCATCAGCTCCACCGTCGCCGACCCCAGTAAGGAACATCCAAGAGCATCCATCCATATCCTATGTGTTTATATTTACGGGATTGTTAAATCTCAGTTGACTGAGACTTTCATGCAAAAAAATTCTTTTTCCATTTTGCATATTCTATCACTTGATTAAGACTTTATTAAATCTCAATCGACTAAGATCTAACAACACCATCATATTTAACAAGAGCATATTACTTTCTTTCCCGGAATAGAGGGGAAGAAAGACGTCAATACACATATGAAGTTCCCCCATGGGGTGACCCGAACGAACGATAATTCCCCTGTCAGTTAGGAAGGAACGAACGTTTTAGTTTGCTAAAAAGAACACCAATCGAATGCTCTAAAATTGTCATGCGAAAACAGATAAAATGGCCATACCGTTGTATAAGGATTTGCCATTTCAAAGTAAAAATTGTCATGTTGTATAAAAGCATTGTCAGCAAATTGCTTATGCTGCGGCAGAGTAATTTCCATGAGTTTTCAGGGGTTTGTCATGGTTGCAATATATATGCAGAATTTCAGTCTAAAAAGAATGCTCAGAATTTGCCATGCCGGCTGCAGGGAAATTGCCATGCTACATCAACAACAAAAAATAAAAATTTGCAATGATGTAAACATAGAAATTGTCGTCCCTAATGATTGCTTAGAAGGATGCGTGAGAGCGAACGATTTGCACAACGGATGCAACGAAAAGAACTTGGTCTCTGCAGCGATTGATACACACATCCTTCATTTATGTATAGCTAGAA
>NC_041390.1:109818383-109822716 GCF_002162155.2 Triticum dicoccoides
ACACACATAAAGTGATTAAGCAAGCTAACGATCGCATGGATGGATGCAGATGACGAGAGTGGCACCAGGGGTCTCTTGGGCGAAGAGGAGCGGGTTGAACACTGGGTGCTCCACTTGCCCCCGATCAACCACGGCGATACCACCTACGATGTCACCTTCGACTGGGACGTGAAGAAGCAAGGCATTCCTGGCGCCGTCATCGTTCGAAACTACCACGCCACCCAGTTTCTCCTCAAGACCATCACCATCGACGACGTCCCCGGCCACGCCGGCCCCATCGTCTTCGTCGCAAACTCATGGGTCTACAACACCAACAAGTACCACTACGACCGAGTCTTCTTCACCAACGACGTAAGTGTGCTCGCCTAGCTCTAGCTGGACATATTAATGTATGAGTATCATGAACATTTAACCTTTCTCATTTATATAAAATAAGTACCCCGCTACAAATCTAACGTTAGATTTTTTGACATGACAAATCGAATGTTTTTCATGGCAAATTATGTTATGCGAGGATGACAAGTTTATTTGACGAGCATAGCAAATGCGTCTCAATTCATTTTTTGTCATCAAACTGTCATGCCAAAAATTAAATTTGTCATCATCGCACCAGTATAAATTGCCATAGAAACATTATATTTGTTATGCCTAAAAATTCGAGTTAGATTTTTAGTGTTTCTATGAAAATAAAAGGAGGATAAACACCGACTTCCTGGTCAGACCATGAACAACTAATAAGTGAACTGAACAAGCATGACATGCAATGCAGACGTACCTGCCAAGCGAGATGCCGATGCTGTTGCAGCCGTTCCGGGAGGACGAGCTCCGGATCCTGCGAGGGGATGACCCCAGGCAGAAGAACGGCGCCTATGAGGAGCACGACCGCGTCTACCGCTACGACCTCTACAACGACCTCGGCGATCCAGATTCCAGACCACAAGAACCCTCGCCCCACCCTCGGCGGCCTCGACAGCTTGTACCCATACCCGCGCCGAGGCCGCACCGGCAGGAAGCCCATGGTGACCGACCCCACGTGCGAGAGCAGGAACGTCTTGCCTGTGCTCCAACAGTTCTATGTCCCCCGCGACGAGAACTTCAACCACGTCAAGAAAGCCGACTTCACGGCCTACCTCATCAAGGCCATCTCCGGCGGCATCCTCCCCCTCCTCCGCCAGCAGTTCGACTCCGTCTCGCCGCGCGAGTTCGACGACTTCGAGGACATGTACAAGCTCTACGAAGGCGGGCTTAAGATCCCCGACATCCCCGCCCTGGACGAGCTGTTCAAATCGTTCCCGCCGCTGAGGAGCATCATGCCGGCCGGCGGGGACTTCCTCCTCAAGATGCCCATGCCGCATGTCATCAAGGAGGACAAGCTCGCGTGGCGGACGGACGAGGAGTTCGCCCGGGAGATGCTCGCCGGCCTCAACCCACACATCATCACCCGCCTGAACGTGTTCCCTCCAAGGAGCACGCTTGAGGGGTACGGCGACCAGACGAGCAAGATCACGGTGGAGCACATCCAACACAACCTCGGCAAGCTCAATGTTGACAAGGCAATCGACGCCAAGAGGCTCTTCATCCTAGACCACCACGACAACTTCATGCCTCACCTGCTAAAGATCAACAGCCTCCCAAACACATTCGTCTACGCCACCAGGACGCTGCTCTTCCTGCAAGACGACGGCACTCTCAAGCCAATCGCCATCGAGCTCAGCATGCCCCTACTTAACGACCTCGGCACCAAAGTGGTCGGCGCCGACAGCAAGGTCTACACGCCCCCCTCCAGTGGCTCGGAGTCGGAGAGGGCTGTCCAGGACACCATCTGGCAGCTGGCCAAGGCCTACGCCGCCGTGAACGATTCCGCGTGGCACGGCCTCATCAGCCACTGGCTCCATACGCACGCCGTCATCGAGCCATTCGTGATCGCCACCAACCGGCAGCTCAGCGTCACGCACCCCATCCACAAGCTCCTGCAGCCACACTACCGCGACACCATGACCATCAACGCCCTGGCACGCCAGGTCCTCATCAGCGCCGGTGGCTTCTTCGAGATGACCGTCTGTCCAGGTGAGCACGCACTGAGAATCTCCTCTGAAGTCTATAGGAACTGGAACTTCACCGAGCAGGCACTGCCGGTAGACCTGATCAAGAGGGGTGTGGCGAAGGAGGACACGGAGAGCCCGTGCGGAGTGTCGCTGCACATCAAGGACTATCCGTACGCGGTGGATGGGTTGGCCGTCTGGTCGGCCATCGAGACTTGGGTTGACGAGTACTGCAGGATCTACTATCCCTGTGATGACGTGCTTCGGTCCGACGTCGAGCTACAGGCATGGTGGAAGGAGGTGCGTGAGGTCGGCCATGGCGACATCAAAGACCAGCCCTGGTGGCCCAAGATGACAACCTTGAACAAGCTCGTCAGGTCATGCGCCACCATCATCTGGATCGCCTCTGCGTTGCATGCCGCCGTCAACTTTGGCCAGTACTCGTACGCCGGCTACCTCCCCAACCGTCCGACGGTGAGCCGACGGCAGATGCCGGAGCCGGGCACCAAGGAGTACAAGGAGGTGGAGACTGACCCAGACCTGGCCTTCATCCACACCATCACGAGCCAGCTCCAAAGCATCATTGGAGTGTCCGTGATCGAGGTCCTGTCCAACCACTCCTCCGACGAAGTCTACCTGGGGCAGCGCGATGAGCCAAAGTGGACATCAGATATCAAGGCGAAAAAGGCGTTCGAGGACTTCAGCCAGAAGTTGATCGACATCGAGAAGAGAATCATGAACATGAACGCGAATCGTCAACTCAAGAACCGGAATGGGCCAGCAAAATTCCCCTACATGCTGCTCTACCCAACACATCTGACATCGATGGTGAGAGCGCCACCGGGATCACGGCCAAGGGCATCCCCAACAGCATCTCCATCTGATCGATGTTATGACATTATGTTATTGTTGTATATTTCCCATTGCAAATAAGGAACGCTGCATGTGCACGTTCATGTGTGGCCAGAAGCGTGCTCGTTCACGTTGCGGCGAGTTGTGTTTATTTTCCTGTTGATGAAGTAGTTTTGGCCGCAATGCAAAGCCCGTGGGATGGCATGGATGAAGGGTTGTGGTAGGCCAGTGTGTTGAGCTGGACCGTATATATGTTGAATAAAGCAAGCGAGCGTCTATTTGCCTGTCTACTGATTTTGAATTTGACATTAGTCAGATTTTCTTCATAACGACACATGTTGATGATTTAGCTGATGTCAACCACTTTTTCCTCTGAAGTTTATCGTTTTGTCTCTTCTCTCTGTTTTTAGATGTTTTCATTTTTGCTCCTACAAGGCAAAATATTTGTTCGTGGCAACCATAATTTTTGTTCATTTTTTCTCTTTAGATGGTAACTTTTGCTCATATTACTTCCCTTCTTCGGTTCAGCACCGCTTTGTTCATGGTATTATGATTTTCTGTGTGATATTGTGTCCATGCTAGTTGTTTCTTGCTCTATAAATTTTGTTCACGACTGTGATGAATTTGGTTCAAATTAATTTTTTTAAATCAATCTTGGCACATGCCCAATTTATGCAGCGAGTTTTAATGCAGCTCCTCCCATGTAGGAACAAAGATGTACATATGTGGGAACCCTAGCTCCCGCGACGTGCGCGTCACGGGACGTAAACCTAGCCGTCGCCACCGGGGATCCCCCTCCCTTCGGGGCTAAGTAAAACAGATAGTTCGTACTTTGGATACGGCTCGGCGTATCACTACCAGAATTTACCCAATTGTCGACGGCCAAATCTATGCCGACGGCCCCCGTTGGCATCGACGGATCTATCCCGACGGCCCAGGCCAGGCCGTCGGCGTAGGAAAGCCGTCGGCATACATCCACTTATGCCGACGGGGGCCGTCGGCACAGAAGGGCCGTCGACATCCCAATAAATATGCCTACGGCGACCGTCGGCATAGAGGATGCCTTCGGCATATCTGTGGGCCCGACTGCCCGGGCGGTGATATCCTTTGACGGCGTGAAGCCTACGCCGACGGGGCCTAACGGTGGCCGTCGGCATATCTGCCACGTCATCGATCCGCGTGATCTGCCATGTCAACGATCCGAAACGCTCACCAGTCCGTGGGGTGGCATATCTATGCCGACAGCCTTGCCGTCGGCATAGGCTTGGCCCATGGACGGTGCCACGTCATCAATCCGCGTCATACGCCACGTCATCGATCCATGGCTCTACCCTTCTGTGGCTGTAGCTATGCCGACGGCATAGCCGTAGGCATAGATTTCTAATATTTTTTTCATATTTTATTTGTTTTCTCTTTTTCCTTTTTATTTTTTTCCAAAA
>NC_041390.1:109823893-109826094 GCF_002162155.2 Triticum dicoccoides
TCTGTGTCAGCAGGGTTAGACGGGACGGTGTACTTGGGGGGTAGCAATGCCGCGAGGTGTCGTAGTGGGCCCTCCTACAATTGTGGAAGCGTAGTGGCAGGCTCAGGCACCCGACACACGGCTCCTGGGTGTGCCCCCCTCACGGGCGACGCTGCCACCGTGTCACGGAGGGAGGAAACGGCCACGTCGGGCCGACACGGAGGGAATCTTAGGGTGGGTTGGGCCGGGACGGTGTTGGGGGGTCTAGCTATGGGCTGGGCTATGACAACCAGGTGAAAAGGTCCACCAGTCAAACCCCGTCCGGCGAAAGTCAAAGGGCTAGACCCAGCGGTCGTCTGTGTCAGGGTTAGACGGGACGGGGTACCTGGGGGTAGCAATGCCGCCAGGCGTTGCGGTTGGCCCTCCTACGGTTGTGGAAGCATGGTGGCAGGCGCAGACACCCGGCACGCGGCTCCGGGGAGTGCCCCCTCACGGTTGAGGTCCCAGTGCGATGCTCCGGTGCCATTGCTACCCCCAGGGCCCCCGTCCCACCTAAACCTATAGCGTTTGACCACAGGATCTAGCCCTTTGACTTTGCACAGAGGGGCTTTGAGCAGTGGACCTCTCCACCCGGTTGTGTTAGGTCAGCCCATAGGAACACTTTGGAGCAACATCCGGGCCAGACCCACAGCAAGACCCCCTCCGTGTAGACCCGACGCGTCCGTTTCCCCCCTCCAGGTGCCGGCGGCGCCGCCGTCCGCGAGGGGGGCACACCCCGGAGACGTGTGCCGGGCGTTTGCACCCGCCACAACACTTCCAGACTTGTGAGAGGCCGCCTACGCAAGATTTGGCGCCATGCTAGCCCCCGGAGGCCGCCGGCCACAGTCGTAGACACGCGAAGAGCAATCCGCGTAGAGGGAAGTGTTCAGATACTTCTCCATCATGAAAAATTATGAAAAATTACCATCAGTCCTATAGCACATGTGCTCACGTCGTGTAAAAAACTCATGATTTTATCGCGCTCCGAGTATTTAATAATATTCACGCCGCATCGTTACCGCAGAACGTCTACTACCGTGTCATCGCCGTCCGTGAGGGGCGCACACCCCGGAGACGCGTGCCGCCTCTTCGGACATGCCACCACACCACCCCGCATGCATGATGTCCCGGTGCGACGCTCCGGTGGCATTGCTACCCCCAGGGCCCCCGTCCCGCCTAACCCTATAGCGTTTGACCACGGGATCTAGCCCTTTGACTTTGCACGAACGGGCTTTGAGCAGTGGACCTCTCCACCCGGTTGTGTTAGGTCAGCCCATAGGAACACTTTGGAGCAACATCCGGGCCGAACCCACAGCAAGATCCCCTCCGTGTAGACCCGACGCGTCCGTTTCCCCCCTCCAGGTGCACGGCCACGTCGGGCTGACACGGAGTGTATCTTTGGGTGGGTTGGGCCGGGATGGTGTTGGGGGGTGCATCTATGGGCTAGGCTACGACAACCAGGTGAAAGGGTCCACCGGTCAGACCCATTCCGGCGGAAGTCAAAGAGCTAGATCCGGCAGTCGTCTGTGTCAGGGTTAGACGGGACGGGGTACCGGAGGGGGGGGGGTAGCAATGCCACCAGGTGTTGAAGTGGGCCCTCCTATGCTTGTGGAAGCATGGGGGCATGCTCAGGCACCCGACACGCGGCTTCGGGGTGTGCCCCCCTCACGGGCGTCACTGCCGCCATGTCTCGCTCCCATACCCGCGACCAGGCCACGGCCTTGGCAAACGAAGCTGCTCGATCGAGTTCGGCGCCTCCCCTCCCCTCCCCTGTGTGTGGTTTCGGGAGAGGAGAGGGCCGAGCGGTCTAAAAAAATAAAAAATCTACATGTAATTATAATACATAAAAAAATAAAAAAGGAAAAATATAACTATAAAAAAATGAAAAATCTATATGAAATAAAAAAGGATAGATATAACTATAAGAAAACATTGAAAAATTTATATAAAATAAGAAAAGTAAAAATAAAAATATGCCAATGGCCAGGCCGTCGGCATAGGCTCACCTTATCCACTCCTCCCGGTCACTGACTTGTGGACCCAGCCTATGCCGACGGCCAGGCCGTCGGCATAGGGGTGACCTTATCCACTCGCTCATCCTCCTCCACCCATTCCCTCTTTGTCTCTCACCCCGACCCCAACCTCTCTCTCGACCCCAACCCCGCCGTCCACCACCTCCACTG
>NC_041390.1:109826539-109840565 GCF_002162155.2 Triticum dicoccoides
CCGGCCGCCCCGCCCCGACCCCGCGCCTCCCCGCCCCGACTCCGGCCAGCCCTCTCGAAGGTGATTTTTTTGTATTTTTTAGTGTTTTTAGTAATTTTGTAGCTAGTTAGATAGGTATTTAGGCAGGTATTTAGATAGGTATTTATATAGTTACATACATAGTTAGATAGATAGTTAGATAGGTAGATAGTTAGATAGATAGTTATAGGTAGTAAAAAAATTGGTTAGATGAGATGCTATATGTTGCATATCTTGAAAAAAATTGGTGACGATGATGAATATGTGATGACGATGATGAATATAGGTAGTAAAAAAATTTGGTTAGACGAATAGGTGATAATGATGATGATGAATATGTGATGATGATGATGAATATATTGTTAATGTTGTTAGTTTTTTTGCCTACATGATGCAAAAATAAATGAATGCATGTTTAAATGTTTTAAATATGCTCTATGAGTTGTGATGTTCTAATTTTTTGTCGCGATGGAATTTGCAGGCTTTGTGGTTTCGCATTTCATCGGAGTGACCGTTGTCATACGCGTTGGCCCCCCTGAGCATCCCTCTGCTGTTCGACTACTTCCTCTACAGCCGAGGGTGAGCTACAAGTCCATCTCCTCCAATTTTTGATATCACTAGATTTCATTCTCAAGTCAACTGACGTAACCTAGGCGTCTCCCGTCCGAAAGGGTTGCATCGATAAATATGCATTCAATTGCATATTTATCACCGCCGCTCTTTCAGATTGTCCAGCGTTTTCCATGGACAGCCCGAGGATGTGTAGATTGGGTATGTTCTCCATGTTCTACCCCGTTCCGAGACAGGATTTCGGCGGCGCCTCCCCATTGTTCTCCGGAGCACATTCTCTCGGCTATTTGCCGAGACGTGTATCTGGAGAACAGCGGGGAGGTGCTGCCGAAATTTTGTCTCGGAACGGGGTAGAATGTAGAACGTACTCAATCTACACATCCTCGGTTGGGATTAGGACCCATCTTCACCTATTAGAGATGTAGGTGGATTAAACGAGGTAGAAACTGAAAATTTGATGTGATTAATTTAAGTGAATCCTTAATTATGTTGTGTGGCTTGCAAAAAAGCAGAGGATGGCAGATAATCAGTGGATGTACAGTGGTTTTATCTGTCGGAATCGAGTAACATCAGAGTGGATCGAGAAAACCGATGTGTATTTGAAGGAGATATTCCGTCATCCAATGAGAATTATCCCACCATGCCCCTATGCGAGATGTGCCAGACGTCACCGTAGAAATCAGACGGACATGAGTGAGCACCTTCGCACGCATGGATATATGCCAAACTTTGACATGTCGCCGATAAACATAGCCGAGCAGGACCATGGTAGAGAGGAGGTGATGCGACAACGCATCGATGGATATGAGGATGACGGGGTCAGGGACATGCTAGATGATGTCATTGTTGCAGAAACGGCAAATGCGACACCTTCAAAGAATGAACCGGAGGAGCCGGAGGCAACCGCAAAGGCCTTCTTGGAGGTCTTGGCCTCGTCGAAGAAACCTCTTTATGCGGGTGCGAAAATATCTCAGCTGGATGCCATCTCGCAACTGATTGCAGTCAAGGCTGAGTACGGCTGTAGCCAGAAATGCTTCGAAGCATTCCTGGGAGTATGGGCTAACAGCCTCCCTGAGGGTCATGAACTGCTAAAAAGCATGTACGATACAAAGAAAATCATGAAGGCACTCTCTATGGATTATGAGAAAATAGATGTTTGCCCGAGGAATTGCCTTTTGTTTAGGCACGAGTATGCAGATGACAAGTACTGTAGGAAGTGCGGTTCGTCTCGGTACATTGAGGTGGTCGGTGAGGATGGTGAGAAAAAGCAGCTAACCATCCCCGTTAAGGTTCTTCGGTATCTTGATAAAAAGACTGCAGCGCCTTTTCATCACGAAGGAGTCTGCCAAAATGATGAAGTGGCACACGGAAGGTATAAGGTACAATCCAAAAAAATTGTACATCCATCGGGAGGGGAAGCATGGAAGTCATTCGATGAAGAATACCCCGAGGAAGCAGCCGAGGCTGGGAATGTCAGAATAGCCATATCAGGTGATGGGTTGAATCCATATGGTATGTCATCCAATCCATACACCTGCTGGCCTGTGTTTGTAATTCCGCTCAATCTTCCTCCCGGTGCCCTAATGCAACGGAAGACCATGTTCTTGTCGCTCATCATTCTGGGGCCTGAATACCCGGGGAAGCAATTGGGTGTGTTTATGCAGCCGCTTGTGGATGCTTTGCACCATTCTTGGTACTTTCCGAGGTTGACATACGACCGGGATCTGCAGAGAAATTTCTTGATGAAAGTTTGGTTGCACTATTGCATGCATGACTTTCCCAGCTATGCTCTATTCTGCGGATGGTGTACAAGTGGGAAGATGCCATGCCCAGTGTGCATGTAGGCTCTGCAAATGATTTGGCTGAGTAAGGGTGGAAAGTATGTAGCCTTTGACCTGCATCGATAGTTCCTCCCTCCAGACCATCCAGACAGGGAAGACAAGAAGAACTTCACGAAAGGTCGGGTTGTTCATGAAGTAACCGAGATTCCAACATTTTCGGGGGCTGATGTTCTTGCTCAGCTAAAAGCTCTCAAGCCTAAAGTCAAAGACAAAGGCAAAGGCTTCAAGGGATATGGTGAGACGCATAACTGGACTCACATTACCCCCTTCTCGCAGCTTCCCTATTTCAAGGACCTCAAACTTCCTTACAATATTGATGTGATGCACACCGAAAAGAATGTGGCAGAGTACCTTTTCCACACGATCCTCACCATTCCTGATAAGACGAAGGATAACGTAAAAGCTAGAGCCGATCAACAGAGAATTTGTGATAGACCACGGGTGAACATGAAGCCTCCCACAGGCAGTCGAAAAAACTGGTTCAAGCCAGATGCTGACTTTGTCCTTAAACCGCCAGAAAAAAAGAAGTACTTATCTGGCTGAAACAAATTTTAAAGTTCACCGATGGTTATGCATCGAATATAAGTAAGGGAGTCAATCTTTCAACGGGCAAAGTGACCGGCCTGAAGAGTCATGAATACCATGTATGGATTGAGCGGATAATGCCGGTGATGGTTCGAGGCTATGTCCCCGAGCATGTCTGGCGAGTGCTTGCCGAGCTTAGCCATTTCTTCCGCACGCTCTGTGCTAAAGAAGTAAGTAAAGAGGTGATCGAAAAATTGCATAAGAAGGCACCTGAGTTGATAGTCAAGCTAGAGAAGATCTTTTCGCCAGGCTTCTTTACTCCGATGACACATCTCATTCTGCACCTCGCGAATGAGGTATTGTTGGGGGGCCCTGTGCAAAATCGCTGGCAGTACGACCCTAAGAGGCAGAAAAAGCATCTCCGACGGAAATGTGGAAACAAAGCTAAGATTGAAGCTTCCATAGCTGAGGCAGTTATCCTAGAGGAGGTGTCAGACCTCAGGACATCATACTATCCAGACCACGTTCCCCATCTGCATAACAAGGCGCCTCGATACAATATAGAAGAGCCCAAGTATCAACCCAGGCTCGATCTATTCAACGCGCAAGGTGGGAGGGCTGGGGCCTCAAAATCTTATAACATGCCACGACAAGAGTGGGAGGACCTCATGTTCTATATCTTGCACAACATCAAGGAAGTTGAGGAAGTGTGGATGAGGTAATACCACTACACCATTCCTTTATGTCTTCCACATCATCATGTTTCATGTTCACTTAGTCTCGGTCTAACACCGCTTATCTTTTTTAGTGATTTCGTTCAAGAGGAATGGACGGGAGTGAATCCTCCTACTGAGGCGGAGGCACTTACTCTTCTCCGTCATGGAAACCCTGGACGTAAAAATTTTGTTGCTTGGTTCATGGAGAAAGTAATTTTCCACACTCCCCTATTAAATACCTACTTCAACATTTATTAGTTAACCGAACTAATGCACACAACAATTTCCATTATACTTGTAGGGAAAAGATCCGAACATATCTATGGATGATGAATTGAGATGGGTTTCCATGGGTTTTGGCCCTGCCGTCATGACATGTAAAAAGTATGATGTGAATGGGTATCGCTTCCATACAGAGGAGCACCAAAATAGTCGCCCCGATCCCAAAACTATAAATACTGGAGTGTACACCCCGGTCAAAATTCAGTAGACTACTATGGAAGGGTACAAAATATATACGAGGTTAAATTCCGCCAGGGGTGTGAGACCCTAAGTCTGCCTGTGTTCAAATGCCGATGGTTCGATCCGCGACAGGGGGTAAAACATACGCCTTCCATTGGTTTGGTCGAAGTTAAACCATCAACCGTCTATGTTGGAGCCGATCTCTTCATTGCGGCTACCCAAGCTACACAAGTATATTATCTGCCTTACCCATGCCAGAAAGTGTATATAAAGGGTTGGGAAGTTGTGTTCAAGGTGTCGCCACATGGTAAGCTACCAGACCCGAATGAAGACGATTACTACAACATTAACCCCATGACATACGAGGGAGTGTTCTATCAAGAGAAACCTGATGATGATGATGATGATGTGGTTAGAAACGATGACGCTAGACCATTGGGTGATGATGATGTGGACCCAAACGTCGACGATGCACGGAATGATGGTGAGACCATGTTGGAAATATGCCCTAGAGGCAATAATAAAAGTATTATTATATTTCAATGTTCATGATAAATGTCTTTTATTCATGCTATAACTGTATTATCCGGAAATCGTAATACATGTGTGAATACTTAGACCACAATATGTCCCTGGTGAGCCTCTAGTTGACCAGCTCGTTGTGATCAACAGATAGTCATGGTTTCCTGACTATGGACATTGGATGTCGTTGATAACGGGATCACATCATTAGGAGAATGATGTGATGGACAAGACCCAATCCTAAGCATAGCATAAAAGATCGTGTAGTTCGTTTTGCTAGAGCTTTGCCAATGTCAAGTATCTCTTCCTTAGACCATGAGATCGTGTAACTCCCGGATACCGTAAGAGTGCCTTGGGTGTATTAAACGTCACAACGTAACTGGGTGACTATAAAGGTGCATTACAGGTATCTCCGAAAGTAGCTGTTGGGTTGAGACGGATCGAGACTGGGATTTGTCACTCCGTATGACGGAGAGGTATCTCTGGGCCCACTCGGTAATGCATCATCATTATGAGCTCAATGTGACCAAGGTGTTGGACACGGGATCATGCATTACGGTACGAGTAAAGTGACTTGCCGGTAACGAGACTGAACAAGGTATTGGGATACCGACGATCGAGTCTCGGGCAAGTAACGTACCGATTGACAAAGGGAATTGCATACAGGGTTTGATCGAATCCTCGACATAGTGGTTCATCCGATGACAACATCGAGGAGCATGTGGGAGCCATCATGGGTATCCAGATCCCGCTGTTGGTTATTGACTGAGAGCGTCTCGGTCATGTCTGCATGTCTCCCGAACCCGTAGGGTCTACACACTTAAGGTTCGGTGACGCTAGGGTTATTAGGAAGACTAGTATGTGACTACCGAATGTTGTTCGGAGTCCCGGATGGGATCCTGGACGTCACGAGGAGATCCGGAATGGTCCGGAGGTAAAGATTTATATATGGGAAGTTGTCAAACGGACACCGGGAAGTTTCGGGGTCATACCGGTATTGTACCGGGGCCACCGGAAGGGTTCCGGGGGTCCACCGGGAGGGGCCACCCCTCCCGGGGGGCCACATGGGCTGCGTGGGGTAGGGAGCCAGCCCCTGGTGGGCTGGCCGCACCCCCCTCCCTTGGGCCCATGCGCCTAGGGTTGAGGGGGAACCCTAGAGGGGGCGCCCCCTTGACTTGGGGGGCAAGCCACCCTCTCCCCTCTCCCCTAGGCCGCCGCACCCCCCCTAGATGGGTTCTAGGGGGCCGGCCCCCTTCTCCCTTCCCCCTATAAATAGAGGGGTGAGGGGAGGGCAGCCGCACCACCCTCCAAGGCGCAGCCCTCCCCTCCCCAACACCTCTCCTCCTCCGTTGTGTGCTTGGCGAAGCCCTGTCGGAGTACTGCCTCTCCACCATCACCACGCCGTCGTGCTGCCGGTGGAGCTGTCTTCCTCAACCTCTCCTTCCCCCTTGCTGGATCAAGAAGGAGGAGACGTCTCCCGTCCCGTACGTGTGTTGAACGCGGAGGTGCTGTCCGTTCAGCACTTGGTCATCGGTGATTCGAATCACGTCGAGTACGACTACATCATCACCTTGCAAGCTTCCGCACGCGATCTACAAGTGGTATGTAGATGCAAACTCTCTCCCTTGACTCGTTGCTTAGATGAACTCATAGATGGATCTTGGTGAAACCGTAGGAAAAATTTTATTTTCTGCAACGTTCCCCAACAGTGGCATCATGAGCCAGGTTTATGCGTAGTTCTCTTTGCACGAGTAGAACACAATTTTGTTGTGGGCGTGGATTTTGTCATCTTACTTGCCTCTACTAGTCTTTTCTTGCTCAACGGTATTGTGGGATGAAGCGGCCCGGACCAACCTTACACGTACGCTTACGTGAGACCGGTTCCACCGACTGACATGCACTAGTTGCATAAGGTGGCTGGCGGGTGTCTGTCTCTCCCACTTTAGTTGGAGCGGAATCGATGAACAGGGCCCTTATGAAGGGTAAATAGAAGTTGACAAAATCACGTTGTGGTGATTCGTAGGTAAGAAAACGTTCTTGCTAGAACCCAATTGCAGCCACGTAAAAGATGCAACAACAATTAGAGGACGTCTAACTTGTTTTTGCAGCGATTGATCATGTGATGTGATATGGCCAGAAGTTGTGATGAATGACGAATTGTGATGTATGAGATCATGTTCTTTGTAATAGGATTCACGACTTGCATGTCAATGAGTATGACAACCGGCAGGAGCCATAGGAGTTGTCTTTATTTTTTGTATGACCTGCGTGTCATTGAAGAACGCCATGTAACTCACTTTACTTTATTGCTAAACGCGTTAGCCATAGAAGTAGAAGTAGTCGTTGGCGTGACAACTTCATGAAGACACGATGATGGAGATCATGATGATGGAGATCATGGTGTCAAGCCGGTGACAAGATGATCATGGAGCCCCGAAGATGAAGATCAATGGAGCTATATGATATTGGCCATATCATGTCACAACTATATAATTGCATGTGATGTTTATTATGTTTATGCATCTTGTTTACTTAGGACGACGGTAGTAAATAAGATGATCCCTTATAAAAAATTTCAAGAAGTGTTCTCCCCTAACTGTGCACCGTTGCTACAGTTCGTCGCTTCTAAGCACCACGTGATGATCGGGTGTGATGGATTCTTACGTTCACATACAACGGGTGTAAGACAGTTTTACACAGCGAAAACACTTAGGGTTAACTTGACGAGCCTAGCATGTGCAGACATGGCCTCGGAACACGGAGACCGAAAGGTCGAACACGAGTCGTATGGAAGATACGATCAACATGAGAATGTTCACCGACGATGACTAGTCCGTCTCACGTGATGATCGGACACAGGCTAGTCGACTCGGATCGTGTAACACTTAGATGACTAGAGGGATGTCTAATCTAAGTGGGAGTTCATAATTTGATTAGAACTTTATTATCATGAACTTAGTCTAAAACCTTTGCAAATATGTCTTGTAGATCAATGGCCAACGCTAATGTCAACATGAACTTCAACGCGTTCCTAGAGAAAACCAAGCTGAAAGATGATGGCAGCAACTATACGGACTGGGTCCAGAACCTGAGGATCATCCTCATAGCTGCCAGGAAACAATACGTCCTAGAAGGACCACTAGGTGACGCTCCCGTCCCAGAGAACCAAGACATTATGAATGCTTGGCAGTCTCGTGCTGATGATTACTCCCTCGTTCAGTGCGGCATGCTTTACAGCTTAGAACCGGGGCTCCAAAAGCGTTTTGAGCACCACAGAGCATATTAGATGTTCGAAGAGCTGAAACTAGTTTTTCAAGCTCATGCCCGGGTCGAGAGATATGATGTCTCCGACAAGTTCTATAGTTGTAAGATGGAGGAAAACAGTTCTGTCAGTGAGCACATCCTGAAGATGTCTGGGTTGCACAACCGTATGACCCAGCTGAACATTAACCTCCCAGATGAGGCGGTCATTGACAGAATCCTCCAGTCGCTCCCACCAAGCTACAAGAGCTTTGTGATGAACTACAACATGCAGGGGATGGAAAAGACCATTCCTGAAGTGTTCTCGATGCTGAAGTCAGCAGAGGCTGAAATCAAGAAAGAACATCAAGTGTTGATGGTCAATAAGACCACTAAGTTCAAGAAGGGCAAGGGTAAGAAGAACTTCAAGAAGGACGGCAAAGATGTTGCCGCGCCTGGTAAGCCAGTTACCAGGAAGAAGTCAAAGAATGGACCCAAGCCTGAGACTGAGTGCTTTTATTGCAAGGGGAAGGGTCACTGGAAGCGGAACTGCCCCAAATACTTAGCGGATAAGAAGGCCGGCAACACCAAAGGTATATTTGATATACATGTGATTGATGTGTACCTTACCAGTAATCGTAGTAACTCCTGGGTATTTGATACCGGTGTCGTTGCTCATATTTGTAACTCACAGCAGGAGCTGCGGAATAAACGGAGACTGGCAAAGGACGAGGTGACGATGCGCGTCGGGAATGGTTCCAGAGTCGATGTGATCGCCGTCGGCACGCTGCCTCTACATTTACCTACGGGATTAGTTTTGAACCTTAATAATTGTTATTTAGTGCCAAGTTTGAGCATGAACATTGTATCTGGATCTCGTTTAATACGAGATGGCTACTCATTTAAGTCTGAGAATAATGGTTGTTCGATTTATATGAGAGATATGTTTTATGGTCATGCTCCGATGGTCAATGGTTTATTCTTAATGAATCTCGAGCATAATATTACACATGTTCATAGTGTAGATGCCAAAAGATTTAAAGTTGATAACGATAGTCCCACATACTTGTGGCACTGCCGCCTTGGTCACATTGGTGTCAAGCGCATGAAGAAGCTCCATGCCGATGGACTTTTGGAGTCTCTTGATTATGAATCGTTTGACACGTGCGAACCATGCCTTTTGGGCAAAATGACCAAGACTCCGTTCTCCGGAACAATGGAGCGAGCAACCAACTTGTTGGAAATCATACATACCGATGTGTGCGGTCCAATGAGCGTTGAGGCTCGCGGAGGATATCATTATGTTCTCACTCTCACTGATGACTTGAGTAGATATGAGTATGTCTACTTAATGAAACACAAGTCTGAGACCTTTGAAAAGTTCAAGGAATTTCAGAATGAGGTAGAGAATCAACGTGACCGAAAGATAAAATTCTTACGATCAGATCATGGAGGAGAATACTTAAGTCACGAATTTGGTACACACTTAAGGAAATGTGGAATCGTTTCACAACTCACGCCGCCTGGAACACCTCAGCGAAACGGTGTGTTCGAACGTCGTAATCGCACCCTATTGGATATGGTGCGGTCTATGATGTCTCTTACCGATTTACCGCTATCATTTTGGGGATACGCTCTAGAGACAGCTACATTCACTTTAAATAGGGCACCGTCTAAATCCGTTGAGACGACACCGTATGAATTATGGTTTGGAAAGAAACCTAAGCTGTCGTTTCTAAAAGTTTGGGGATGCGATGCTTATGTCAAGAAACTTCAACCTGAAAAGCTCGAACCCAAGTCGGAAAAATGCGTATTCATAGGATACCCTAAGGAAACTGTAGGGTATACCTTCTACTTAAGATCCGAAGGCAAGATCTTTGTAGCCAAGAACGGATGCTTTCTGGAAAAAGAGTTTCTCTCGAAAGAAGTAAGTGGGAGGAAAGTAGAACTCGATGAAGTACTACCTCTTGAGCGGGAAAGTGGCGCAGCGCAGGAAACCGTTCCTGTGATGCCCACACCAACTGAAGAGGAAAACAATGATGATGATCAAGGTACTTCGGATCAAGTTACTGCTGAACTTCATAGGTCCACAAGGACACGTTCCGCACCAGAGTGGTACGGCAACCCTGTCCTGGAAATCATGTTGTTAGACAACAATTAACCTTCGAACTATGAAGAAGCAATGGCGGGCCCGGATTCCAACAAATGGCTTGAAGCCATGAAATCCGAGATAGAATCCATGTATGAAAACAAAGTATGGACTTTGACAGACTTGCCCGATGATCGGCGAGCGATAGAAAACAAATGGATCTTTAAGAAGAAGACGGACGCGGATGGTAATGTTACCATCTATAAGGCTCGACTTGTCGCTAAGGGTTATCGACAAGTTCAAGGGATTGACTACGACGAGACTTTCTCTCCCGTAGCGAAGCTGAAGTCCGTCCGAATCATGTTAGCAATTGCCGCATACTATGATTATGAGATATGGCAAATGGACGTCAAAACGGCATTCCTTAACGGACATCTTAAGGAAGAACTGTATATGATGCAGCCGGAAGGTTTTGTCGATCCTCGGAACGCTAACAAAGTATGCAAGCTCCAGCGATCCATTTATGGACTGGTGCAAGCATCTCGGAGTTGGAACATTCGCTTTGATGAGATGATCAAAGCGTTTGGGTTTATGCAGACTTATGGAGAAGCCTGCGTTTACAAGAAAGTGAGTGGGAGCTCTGTAGCATTTCTCATATTATATGTAGACGACATACTCTTGATGGGAAATAATATAGAATTTCTGGACAGCATTAAGGCCTACTTGAATAAGTGTTTTTCAATGAAGGACCTTGGAGAAGCTGCTTATATATTAGGCATCAAGATCTATAGAGATAGACCGAGACGCCTCATAGGTCTTTCACAAAGCACATACCTTGATAAGATTTTGAAGAGGTTCAAAATGGATCAGTCCAAGAAGGGGTTCTTGCCTATGTTACAAGGTGTGAGATTGAGCTCGGCTCAGTCACCGACCACGGCAAAAGATAAAGAAGAGATGAGTGTCATCCCCTATGCTTCAGCCATAGGATCTATTATGTATGCCATGGTGTGTACCAGACCCGATGTAAACCTTGCCGTAAGTTTGGTAGCAAGATACCAAAGTAATCCCGGCAAGGAACACTGGACAGCGGTCAAAAATATCCTAAAGTACCTGAAAAGGACGAAGGACATGTTTCTCGTTTATGGAAGAGATGAAGAGCTCGTCGTAAAGGGTTACGTCGACGCTAGCTTCGACTCAGATCTGGATGACTCTAAGTCACAAACCGGATACGTGTATATGTTGAATGGTGGAGCAGTAAGCTGGTGCAGCTGCAAGCAGAGCGTCGTGGCGGGATCTACGTGTGAAGCGGAGTACATGGCAGCCTCGAAGGCAGCGCATGAAGCAATTTGGGTGAAGGAGTTCATCACCGACCTAGGAGTCATACCCAATGCGTCGGGGCCGATCAAACTCTTCTGTGACAACACTGGAGCTATTGCCCTCGCCAAGGAGCCCAGGTTTCACAAGAAGACCAGGCACATCAAGCGTCGTTTCAACTCCATCCGTGAAAATGTTCAAGATGGAGACATAGAGATTTGCAAAGTGCACACGGATCTGAATGTCGCAGATCCACTGACTAAACCTCTCTCGCGTGCAAAACATGATCAACACCAGAACTCTATGGGTGTTCGATTCATCACAATGTAACTAGATTGGTGACTCTAGTGCAAGTGGGAGACTGTTGGAAATATGCCCTAGAGTCAATAATAAAAGTATTATTATATTTCAATGTTCATGATAAATGTCTTTTATTCATGCTATAACTGTATTATCCGGAAATCGTAATACACGTGTGAATACTTAGACCACAATATGTCCCTGGTGAGCCTCTAGTTGACCAGCTCGTTGTGATCAACAGATAGTCATGGTTTCCTGACTATGGACATTGGATGTCGTTGATAACGGGATCACATCATTAGGAGAATGATGTGATGGACAAGACCCAATCCTAAGCATAGCATAAAAGATCGTGTAGTTCGTTTTGCTAGAGCTTTGCCAATGTCAAGTATCTCTTCCTTAGACCATGAGATCGTGTAACTCCCGGATACCGTAAGAGTGCCTTGGGTGTATCAAACGTCACAACGTAACTGGGTGACTATAAAGGTGCATTACAGGTATCTCCGAAAGTAGCTGTTGGGTTGACACGGATCGAGACTGGGATTTGTCACTCCGTATGATGGAGAGGTATCTCTGGGCCCACTCGGTAATGCATCATCATTATGAGCTCAATGTGACCAAGGTGTTGGACACGGGATCATGCATTACGGTACGAGTAAAGTGACTTGCCGGTAACGAGACTGAACAAGGTATTGGGATACCGACGATCGAGTCTCGGGCAAGTAACGTACCGATTGACAAAGGGAATTGCATACAGGGTTTGATCGAATCCTCGACATAGTGGTTCATCCGATGACAACATCGAGGAGCATGTGGGAGCCATCATGGGTATCCAGATCCCGCTGTTGGTTATTGACTGAGAGCGTCTCGGTCATGTCTGCATGTCTCCCGAACCCGTAGGGTCTACACACTTAAGGTTCGGTGACGCTAGGGTTATTAGGAAGACTAGTATGTGACTACCGAATGTTGTTCGGAGTCCCGGATGGGATCCTGGACGTCACGAGGAGATCCGGAATGGTCCGGAGGTAAAGATTTATATATGGGAAGTTGTCAAACGGACACCGGGAAGTTTCGGGGTCATACCGGTATTGTACCGGGGCCACCGGAAGGGTTCCGGGGGTCCACCGGGAGGGGCCACCCCTCCCGGGGGGCCACATGGGCTGCGTGGGGTAGGGAGCCAGCCCCTGGTGGGCTGGCCGCACCCCCCTCCCTTGGGCCCATGCGCCTAGGGTTGAGGGGGAACCCTAGAGGGGGCGCCCCCTTGACTTGGGGGGCAAGCCACCCTCTCCCCTCTCCCCTAGGCCGCCGCACCCCCCCTAGATGGGTTCTAGGGGGCCGGCCCCCTTCTCCCTTCCCCCTATAAATAGAGGGGTGAGGGGAGGGCAGCCGCACCACCCTCCAAGGCGCAGCCCTCCCCTCCCCAACACCTCTCCTCCTCCGTTGTGTGCTTGGCGAAGCCCTGTCGGAGTACTGCCTCTCCACCATCACCACGCCGTCGTGCTGCCGGTGGAGCTGTCTTCCTCAACCTCTCCTTCCCCCTTGCTGGATCAAGAAGGAGGAGACGTCTCCCGTCCCGTACGTGTGTTGAACGCGGAGGTGCTGTCCGTTCAGCACTTGGTCATCGGTGATTCGAATCACGTCGAGTACGACTACATCATCACCTTGCAAGCTTCCGCACGCGATCTACAAGTGGTATGTAGATGCTAACTCTCTCCCTTGACTCATTGCTTAGATGAACTCATAGATGGATCTTGGTGAAACCGTAGGAAATTTTTTAATTTTCTGCAACGTTCCCCAACAGACCATTGTCAATGAAAATGACATACTTATGCTAGAAAAGTTAAACGAAGATGCTGACGACGAGGAAGAGCCTCCACCTCCGTCAGACAACAAAGATGATATGATTGATAGTGATGATGAGACGGACCGAGAAAGAGGTTACAACAGTGATGATTCATATGGGTTCTAGCAGATGTACGTTTCAAGTCTTTTTTCTATAGTTTAGGAATATGCCTTTTTATGCACTTTTATTAATGTGTTTATTATCATGCCTTTTCCTTCATTTCATTAATTTACTAATTGCTTTTTCTCTTTTCAATGCAGGTTCGTGGAATATGGGCAAGGGGAAGGCCGACGGCGTGGGTTTCCTACGCAAGGTCGTCGGCCTGCCTAGTCGGAGTGGTCGAGCACGTAATCCTCCCCCTCGGCTACTTGACGATGACTCCTCACAGGGAGGTCGAGGGAGAGGTGCCCCTAGAGGAGGAGGGGGCAGGGGAGAGCCTCTAGAGGATGAGGTGCTGGGGGGAGAGCCACTACAAGGGGTCGCGGCCAGAAAGAGCGCACCCTCACTGACTTAGGGGTGTTGTCTTCGAGGCCCTCCTCTAGTGAGGTACACTCTAGGGAGGAGGAGGAGTAGGAGTAGGAGGAGG
>NC_041390.1:109840680-109864821 GCF_002162155.2 Triticum dicoccoides
GAGGAGGAGGAGGAGGAGGAGGAGGAGGTTGGGGAGGAGGTTGGGGAGTGGGAGGCAGGCGAGGAGGAGGGTGGTGGCGGGGATGATGGTGGTGACGGGAAGGGGGTTGACAACAAGGGGTGGCTGCGTGGTAACGCAAAGCTACCAAAGCAGGTTCCTGCTACTGAGGAGGAGAAGTGGCTCATTGAGCCCACGGGAAAAGAGTAAGTGGTTCATTATTTTGCTTGTCACATGCTTATTCCGGTTGTTATTTATTTTGCTTGTCACATGCTAATAATTCATTCTTTTGCAGCAACTGGATATATTCTAAAGGGGTCTGTATTCCCAACGGCCTCATCACCGTCTTGCTGAAGTTATACTGGCCGGGGTTATACTGTCGGGATCCAGTCAGGCAGCCGGACCATTGGGTTTTGGCCACGAGCTGGGACCACTGGGAAGCGGCCCTCCATGCAGACCATGAGACCCATGCCAAGGCCGTGATCACTACTTTCTGGGTGAGTTCTCTTCAGAAGCACAAGTCCATTCTAGTTTCATGAATGATTTAACTCATGGCTTCTTCCATTCTTGTTTCATGAATGATTGTAGAAATTCTATCGAGTTCTTCCAGAGCACAGGGCCAGAGCGGACCACATCGTGCTGCGCCAATGCAAGAAGAAGGCCCACCAGATGCAGTACGAGGTGCGCTATGTGGCCATCTCGACATACTACCACAACTATCTTGGTGTGAAGATGACCAAGGAAGAAGCGCGGAGGATGGGCATTACCTTGGAGAGGCCCGAGTTCTTGGCGGTAAGTATAAAAGATTTTTCATTATGCTTTCATATATTATGCTTTCATTATGCTTTCATTACCTTGTGGTACATTATGCTTTATGCTTTATGCTTCCATAACACTAATTTGGACACACCTACATGCCATTATGCTTTTATTATGTAGGTGTGTCCAAATTGGGGTTATGGAAAAGTGAAAGTGCAACTATCCCTAGGTGGTTTTGGTAATTCATAACAACATATAGCTCATTGAGCTAATGCTATTCCAAGATGACTATTTCAGGAAAGCTCAATGATTGGCATGGCATGGATGTGAAAGTGGAACCCTCAAAATGCTAAGGACAAAGGATTGGCTCAAGCTCAAAAGCTCAAGACTCTTCATTTTATATTTTAGTGATCCAAGATCACATTGAGTCTTTAGGAAAAGCCAATACTATCAAGGAGGGATGAGGTGTTGCTTAATGAGCCTTTTGCTTCATGTGCTTAGTGATATGCTCCAAAACCCTCAACTACTTTCCCATATCCACATATGACCTAAACCCTAAGCCAAACTCGGTCCTACCGATTCTTTCTATCCGGCGCCACCGAGTTTCACTTGTCATAAGCCACTGCCAAACCCTAGCAATTCGGTTCTACCGATAGGGATCTCGGTCTCACCGAGATGGGATTGCAAACTCTTTGTTTCCCTTTCGTAACTTTTCGGTCTCACTGAAAGAGCGAATCGGTCCCACCGAGATTGCAATGTAAACTCTTTGTTTCCTTTTTGTAACTTTTCGGTCTCACCGAAAGAGCAAATCGGTCCCACCGAGTTTACCTGACCAACTCTCTGGTTAGCTTATTACCAAACTCGGTCTCACCGAGTTTGTGTAATCGGTCTCACCGAGATTACGTTATGCCCAAACCCTAACCATATCGGTCCTACCGAGTTGCATGTCAGTCCCACCGAAAATCTCTAACGGTCACTAGGTTTACCTTTTCGGTCCGACCGAGTTTGTTGATTTGGTCCCACCGAGATTGGAAAACTGTGTGTAACGGTTGGATTTTGTGTGGAGGCTATATATACCCCTCCACCTCCTCTTCATTCGTGGAGAGAGCCATCAGAACACATAGACAATTCCAACTCATATGTTCTGAGAGAGAACCACCTACTCATGTGTTGAGACCAAGATATTCCATTTCTACCATATGAATCTTGATCTCTAGCCTTCCCCAAGTTGCTTTCCACTCAAATCTTCTTTCCACAAAATCCAAATCCTATGAGAGAGAGTTGAGTGTTGGGGAGACTATCATTTGAAGCACAAGAGCAAGGAGTTCATCATCAACACACCATTTGTTACTTCTTGGAGAGTGGTGTCTCCTAGATTGGCTAGGTGTCACTTGGGAGCCTCCGACAAGATTGTGGAGTTGAACCAAGGAGTTTGTAAGGGCAAGGAGATCGCCTACTTCGTGAAGATCTACCGCTAGTGAGGCAAGTCCTTCGTGGGCGATGGCCATGGTGGGATAGACAAGGTTGCTTCTTCGTGGACCCTTCGTGGGTGGTTGCTTCTTCATGGACCCTTCGTGGGTGGAGCCCTCCGTGGACTCGTGCAACCATTACCCTTCGTGGGTGGAGTCCTCCGTGGACTCGCGCAACCGTTACCCTTCGTGGGTTGAAGTCTCCATCAACGTGGATGTAGGATAGCACCACCTATCCGAACCACGGGAAAAACATCCGTGTCTCCAATTGCGTTTGAATTCTCCAAACCCTTCCCTTTACATTCTTGCAAGTTGCATGCTTTACTTTCCGCTGCCAATATACTCTTTGCATGCTTGCTTGAATTGTGTGATGATTGCTTGACTTGTCCTACAATAGCTAAAATCTGCCAAGAACTAAAATTGGGAAAAGGTTAAGTTTTTATTTGGTCAAGTAGTCTAATCACCCCCCCTCTAGACATACTTTCGATCCTACAAGTGGTATCAGAGCTTTGGTCTCCATTTGCTTTGATCTCCATAGCTTTTGGTGGTCATAGCCTTGGTTTCACAACCTAGGAGAGTATGGCGTCTAGCGAGGGAAATTATCACTGTAGAGGTCCTTACTTTGATGGTACTAATTTTGCTAGTTGGAAGCATAAAATGAAAATGCATATTCTTGGACATAACCCCGCCGTTTGGGCTATTGTGTGTGTTGGTTTGCAAGGTGACTTCTTTGATGGGAAAGAACCAAACCGTGAAGCTACCGCGGATGAGTTGAAGATGTTGCAATACAATGCTCAAGCTTGTGATATTCTCTTCAACGGATTGTGCCCCGAAGAATTCAACAAAATCAGCCGTCTTGAGAATGCAAAGGAAATTTGGGACACTTTGATTGATATGCACGAAGGTACCGACTCCGTCAAGGAATCCAAGTTGGATGTGCTTCAAAGTCAACTTGACAAGTTCAAAATGAAGGATGGTGAAGGTGTCGCTGAAATGTACTCTAGGCTTGCTCTCATCACAAATGAGATTGCCGGCTTAGGAAGTGAAGAGATGACCGGTAGATTCATCATCAAGAAGATTCTAAGAGCCTTGGATGGAAAATATGATACCGTGTGCACATTGATCCAAATGATGCCAAATTACAAAGATCTCAAGCCAACGGAGGTGATTGGAAGAATTGTTGCTCATGAGATGTCACTTAAGGATAAAGAGGAACTTCACAACAAATCAAGTGGTGCCTACAAAGCCTCATGTGAAGCCCCTACATCATCAAGTGAGAAACAAAACTTCAATGAAGAATTGAGCTTAATGGTGAAGAACTTCAACAAGTTCTACAAGAGTAGAAGCAAAGATAGAAGCTTCAAGTCAAGGTCCTACAATGACAAAAGATCTTCTAGTCGAGAGCGAAACTGCTACAGTTGTGGAAGACCCGAACACTATTCCAATGAGTGTACGGCTCCCTACAAGAGAAGAGAAGATTCTGCAAAAAGAAGAAGCAAAGAATCACCACCAAGAGATAGAAGGAGTAGAGATGATCGTTATGAACGAAGATACTCACGGAGAAGCAAGGATTCGGAAAGGAAGGAAAAATCATCAAGGAGCTACACAAAACGAAGAAATCAAGCTCATGTTCGTGAATGGGTATCCGGCTCCGACTCCGACAGCCACTCTGAGAGAAGTTATCACTCCGACTCCGAAGATACTCAAGATGAAGGTGTTGCCGGTCTAGCACTTGTGTCAACCAACTCCTACGACATATTTGACTCACCAAATGAAGGAATTGGAAGATGCTTCATGGCCAAAGGTCCTAAGGTAACACACCCCGAGTATGTTGATTTCAATAGTGATGAAGATGACTTGTTAGGTGATGATTTGCTTGTTGACAACTCTAGTGATAAATACTATGATGAAACGTCAATTAATCATGCTAATCAAGATAAAATGAATGACAATGATAAGGAGAATATTGAGGCTCTAACTAAAGAACTAAACACTCTTAAGTTAGCTCATGAAACTATCTTCAAAGATCATCGAGAACTTTTAAGAGCTCATGAGAAATTACGCTTTGAAAAGCTCAATCTTGAGCAAGAGCATGAGTTCTTAAAAACAATCAATGATGATCTCCGCAAGAAAAGTTCTTCTTACATTGCCAAGCATTTACTCTTATCCACTTACATGCCTCAAGTCAAGTCTAGTAACAAGAACAAGAAAGATTCTTCCTCTAGCAGTAACAATGATCATGCTAAATCCAATATTGTTGCTTCTAGTAGTTCTCTTGATTCCACTAATGATTCTCTTAGCCAAGTTACACTTGAGCAAGAAAATAGCTTATTGAAGGGAATTATAGAGAAAGGAGTGTACAAAAGCCTTGCCGGGAGTAAGCAATTCGAGGAAATTGTGCCCAAGCAAGGAATGCACCGGAAGAATCAAGGTGTTCGTTTTGAACGAAAGTTCAATGCCAATGGAGTTGAGTGGGAAGAAGATCAATACCCCAAGACAAAGTTTGTTCCTCAACAAGAGAAGTATGATACTTCTTTCAAGGGGACACAAGCTCAAGATGATCTTCCACCACAAGACTACAAGCAAAAAGGCAAGGACAAGCTTCAAGAGGAAATTGATGCATTTGAAGAAGCTCCTAAGACCTTAGTCAAGTGGATTCCCAAGACTACTTCAAGTTCCACTTCATCAAGTACGACTACAACTCCAAGGATTCCCATCAAGATGGTGTGGATCCAAAATAAGAAGAACTAGAGAGTTCTTGAGGGTGACTCCGCCAACATACTTCACTCTTATCATTTTGGCAAGAACAAGTGCAATCAACTTCCACATCTTGCACTAGTTCAAGGAGTCACAAACCCTCTTGTTGGTAAGACAAGGGACAAGGTAACCTAAAAGTTTTCATGGACATCATCTTGTGTGTGCATCACTCTATGTCTATGGATATCCTTGTTTGTTCCTTGTGGGACTAACCCATGTAGGTATTGAAAGTGCAATTCACTCAAATGGATAGCTCCAAGTGATCTACATCAACATTGAGCATCCACATCTTCAACATCTACATGAAGTCATCATCGACAAAATCCGAGGTTAGTTCATCCCTCTAAGGGGGGATATCACATCTAGGGGGAGCTTTACTCTAAGACTTGAGCTAAAGCAACTCTAAAGGTGTGAACACAACAATGCTTTATGTAAAAGTGGTAACCCCACTTGAGCTTAAACGATGAGTATGACCTATGATCAAGTGTTGTCACTTGACTCCTAAGTCAATATACTCATATATAGATGACCTTGTCATCGCAAATTGCTTGATAGATGCTAGAATTGGTTGTGCATGCCTTGTCACATATTTCATTTGCCATCTTATTGTGTGAGCATGCTGGTTGCATATTTTACTCATTCGAGGACATCCACTTGTTGTTTTGATTGTTTGGTTTTATTTCCTTTTGCCAAGTGGATGGACAAGAATGCCTAAGAACCTCCTCTAGCTATCTATGCTTTTCTTGTCTCAAACTCTATTCATGCTACATCACAAAAATTGATCAAGTCAGATTCGAACCACTCTGTGTGAGGAGCGCTCGGAGTCCCCGATTCGTCATCGACTTAAACTTCCAAAACCTCTTTATGATTCTCGGTCTGACCGATACCCTACTTTCGGTCCTACCAAGATCATTAAGTTGATCTAGGTTTTCGATCTCGGTGCAACCGATTTGAACCATTCGGTCACACCGAGTTGCAACAACTGTATACAGTTTTGCATCTCGGTGCCACCGAGTTGTTCCACTCGGTCACACCGACAGGGTCGGGCTATATACAGTCATGGGCAAAAATTTGGAAATTTCTCCGAACCCCTTCGCCCGCGTGATAGCCTGCTCTGCCAACTTGGTCTCCGAATCGTCTCCTCGCCGCCAGCCGCCTCCAGTCGCTGGTCTCCGTCGCTGTCAACGGAAATTCAACCCCGCCGTTGCCGCCGTAGCGAGTCTCCGCCGAACTAGGGTATGGACTCGATCTTTGTGCTATTCCCCAATCCGATTCTTAGCACATTGTGATCATCATGATTCTTCCCATGTTTGTTAAACTTCTATCCAGTCAATGAACTCGTAGATTAGGTTTAATTCGAAAATTTTAGGGTTAGGTTTCCGCCGAAACCATCTCGGACCCACCGAGTTGAAAAACTCAATTCCACCGATTTGGCTTATGCCATTGCACAAGTGAGACTCGGTCTGACCGAGAATTACTTATTGGTGTGACCGATTTTGGAACTCTGTGAAACCCTAGCAGTCTCTGTGCCATCGAACTGTAACTCGGTCTGACCGAGTTCACTAGTTTAGGTGCCAAAACTGCTTCGGTATCACCGAGTTTAGAAATCGGTAGATCCGAGATGCTTTCAGTGGGAAACTAAAACTAAGTTTTTGAGTTATTCTTTTGCAAAAATCTCTGCATTTTGTGATGCTTATCCACTCTATCTCATCTATAACCTATTCACAGGGTCATCAATCAGAGTTTGCATCATGTCAGACCAAAGTGATAGCCAGAACTTGTCAGAGCAGCAAGTGCAGATGAGTGAGGGCACTAGTCCCTCAAGTTCCTCAGATGATGGCAGCAGGAGCACCCCTAGCAATCTGCCTAAAGCTGCCACAAGACAGAGAAAGAAGAGAACCTCAGACTCAGAAGATGAGGATTATGTGGCAGAAGAGGAAGCAACTTCCAAGAGAGTTGAGCCTGCACAGGGCATAAAACCAGGGATGAAGATCAAAAGGCCAGCAGGCAGGCAGCCTATGTCAAAGGCCAAAGCTTCAACTGAGAATCCCACTTCCATTGAGCTAGTTGCTGCTGAAGGCAAGAAGAGGAAAGAAAGGGTGAAGAAAACTGTAGCCAGAGTGCTTGGCAAGGCTTCCATCATGGAAGATGAGGAGGAAGAAGAAGAGGTAGCTGCACCAGCACCTAAGGCACCCAAGCTGATGGGTGATGCCATAAGAACAGGGGCAGCTGCTTCCAAGGCCAAGCCAGCTCCAAAGCCAAAGCCAAAGAGGAACACAAGAAGCATCCCAGCTACTGAGAAGAACAAGGCCCCAGTGCCTGAAGCTGCAGAAGAAGAAGAAGAGAATGTTCTTAGAAAGCTCAAGCCCAAGATCCCAGACCACAACGATGCTCATCCTGTGGCTGAGGATATGAAACTCAGGAGAGATTCAGGGCTCCGGAAGTGGAGATAAGCAGACCCGTATGCTTCAAGGAGAAGGACTGTAGTTGACTACATGTTTCACACCAAGGAGCAGCAAGACTTTTATGAGACAGTGCTGCTATACAAGAAGCCAATTGTTTGTGATATGAGATGGGTTGATTGGCAATACATCAAGGACAACGAAGAGTACTACCCTGGAGTGCAGGACAGCTTCAAGGCGTGTGGAGTAGAGGACTTTGTTGGGCAGAAGCTCACAAAGTGGAACGAGGAACTCATCATGCAGTTCTACTCCATAGCCCATTTCTATCCAGATGGTAGGATTGTATGGATGTCAGAGGGTACGAGGTACCAGTCTACAGTTGCTGAATGAGCTCAGCTGATTAATGCCCCAGAAGAGCATGACGATGACTTGGACATTTATGCCAAGAAGAAGATGGACCACAACTCAATGTCAAACATGTACAAGGAGATTCCAAATGAAGCACTTGATACGTTCAAGTTTGGCTCAGTACACTATCTTCTGTCAGGGCTGCCAACCATCAACTGGATTCTTAGGCACACCCTATTGCCCAAGTCTGGAGATCACAAGATGATCAGGGGCCACGCGATCAACTTGCTTCATATCTTTGACGCGCCACAGAAATTCAAAGTCATGAGCCTTATGATTGAAACAATCAAGAGGACAGCAGCAGACCAGAAGAGGAGCTGTGGATATGCCCCACAGATTCAGGAGCTCATCAACTCTAAGATGGGCACAGGGATATACTTATTGGACAAGGAACACCTGCCCATCCGTCCAGACTTTGAAGATAATCAAGTGGTCATGACTGAGAATGAGCCATCATTTGCCCAAGCACAAGCCAAGAAGGAGAAGGCGAGGAAGGAGAAAGCTGCCAAGATGCCTACTCAAGAGGAGGCATCTGAATATTTCCTGAAAACCAAACAAGAGCAGCTTGGTTACTTGATTGCATCCACCCTGCGGATTGAGAAAGGACTAGCCACCCTAACTCAGAACCAGGCAAGCTTAGAGAGGATCATGGAACAAAAGTTCTATGACTTGGATGTCAAAGTGACAGAGATTCAGACTGCAGTGGAGCAGCTCCAGGATGACATGCAGGAGAGGAGAGGCAAGACTACAACTGATGCCTTTGCCAGAGTGCCACGAGGTCCGAGGTCATCTGCAGTGCCAGTTGCTGACCCCAGAGCCACCACGTCTGCACCAGCTACAGCCTCAGTTCCACCAGCTCCAGCGTCCACTTCAGCCTCGACTCTGACCACGTCTACAGAAGGCTTCGTCCTTGGAGTGCTCCGGACTCCACCACCACCTGAAGATCAAGCCTGAGTGTCGACTTAGCACTATGCATTTTCTAGGAACTTTTTGGTAACTTGTTGCCAAAGGGGGAGAAAATGTATAGATCATAGGCTTCGAGAGAGAGTGTTGCTTTTAGTGTTGCTTTTATTCTCTCTTGTTTTATTTGGTGGTTTTTCGAACTTTGTTTGCTTTTGTGTGAGATACTATGTCATTGCTCGTGAGACATTGATGATCATGTGTTTGATCATAAGCTACACTTAATGTTTGCTTAATATTATCATCTTATCTATCTTATGTGATCATTCACTATTCTTGGTGATGAGTGCATGTATTTCATTCTTATCATTTTAAGCGCTCCACCAAGATGTATGTGACATGGAAGAGTAACCCATGACTCTAACTCTTTGTGCATTTGCAGTCCAAAGCAAATTCTAAATATGCACAAAATTAGGGGGAGCTCTTACTTGTCACATACTTCTCAAAGCGACGATATATTTCATGCTTATTATCATTTGTCGAAGCTTTGATCTATATGTTGTCATCAATTACCAAAAAGGGGGAGATTGAAAGTGCAACTATCCCTAGGTGGTTTTGGTAATTCATAACAACATATAGCTCATTGAGCTAATGCTATTCCAAGATGACTATTTCAGGAAAGCTCAATGATTGGCATGGCATGGATGTGAAAGTGGAACCCTCAAAATGCTAAGGACAAAGGATTGGCTCAAGCTCAAAAGCTCAAGACTCTTCATTTTATATTTTAGTGATCCAAGATCACATTGAGTCTTTAGGAAAAGCCAATACTATTAAGGAGGGATGAGGTGTTGCTTAATGAGCCTTTTGCTTCATGTTCTTAGTGATATGATCCAAAACCTCAACTACTTTCCCATATCCACATATGACCTAAACCCTAAGCCAAATTCGGTCCTACCGATTCTTTCTATCCGGCGCCACCGAGTTTCACTTGTCATAAGCCACTGCCAAACCCTAGCAATTCGGTTCTACCGATAGGGATCTCGGTCTCACCGAGATGGGATTGCAAACTCTTTGTTTCCCTTTCGTAACTTTTCGGTCTCACCGAAAGAGCGAATCGGTCCCACCGAGATTGCAATGTAAACTCTTTGTTTCCTTTTTGTAACTTTTCGGTCTCACCGAAAGAGCAAATCGGTCCCACCGAGTTTACCTGACCAACTCTCTGGTTAGCTTATTACCAAACTCGGTCTCACCGAGTTTGTGTAATCGGTCTCACCGAGATTACATTATGCCCAAACCCTAACCATATCGGTCCTACCGAGTTTCATGTCAGTCCCACCGAAAATCTCTAACGGTCACTAGGTTTACCTTTTCGGTCCGACCGAGTTTGTTGATTCGGTCCCACCGAGATTGGAAAACTGTGTGTAACGGTTGGATTTTGTGTGGAGGCTATATATACCCCTCCACCTCCTCTTCATTCGTGGAGAGAGCCATCAGAACACATAGACAATTCCAACTCATATGTTCTGAGAGAGAACCACCTACTCATGTGTTGAGACCAAGATATTCCATTCCTACCATATGAATCTTGATCTCTAGCCTTCCCCAAGTTGCTTTCCACTCAAATCTTCTTTCCACAAAATCCAAATCCTATGAGAGAGAGTTGAGTGTTGGGGAGACTATCATTTGAAGCACAAGAGCAAGGAGTTCATCATCAACACACCATTTGTTACTTCTTGGAGAGTGGTGTCTCCTAGATTGGCTAGGTGTCACTTGGGAGCCTCCGACAAGATTGTGGAGTTGAACCAAGGAGTTTGTAAGGGCAAGGAGATCGCCTACTTCGTGAAGATCTACCGCTAGTGAGGCAAGTCCTTCGTGGGCGATGGCCATGGTGGGATAGACAAGGTTGCTTCTTCGTGGACCCTTCGTGGGTGGTTGCTTCTTCGTGGACCCTTCATGGGTGGAGCCCTCCGTGGACTCGCGCAACCATTACCCTTCGTGGGTGGAGCCCTCCGTGGACTCGTGCAACCGTTACCCTTCGTGGGTTGAAGTCTCCATCAACGTGGATGTAGGATAGCACCACCTATCCGAACCACGGGAAAAACATCCGTGTCTCCAATTGCGTTTGAATTCTCCAAACCCTTCCCTTTACATTCTTGCAAGTTGCATGCTTTACTTTCCGCTGCCAATATACTCTTTGCATGCTTGCTTGAATTGTGTGATGATTGCTTGACTTGTCCTACAATAGCTAAAATCTGCCAAGAACTAAAATTGGGAAAAGGTTAAGTTTTTATTTGGTCAAGTAGTCTAATCACCCCCGCTCTAGACATACTTTCGATCCTACAAAAAGACGAGTCCTGGGCGGCATTGGTGGATCTTTGGTGTGATGAGGCTGGAGCTTGGGCAGCTATGAGAACCAAAAATAAGGCTAACCGAGGGACGGAGGGAGTACATGCTCAGGGAAACCGAAACCACTATCTCTACAAGGCAGTTAATGTATGACTAACCCCATTAAACATTCTTCTTCTTCTATTTACCATCACTTTCTTATGTATGACTAACCTCTGTTTGGTGGTGCAGGAGGAGAAACTGAAGCGGCCGCTCTCAGACATGCAGGCGTGGGAGATCGCCCATACGCGGAATGACTCCAAGCCTGGCGAGCCCAAGTACTACGACAAGAAGACCGCGGGGAGGAAGAAGGCCTACTCCGCAGCGTATCTGAAGTTACATCCTGACACACCTGACCCCATTGCGGCGCCTCTGGACGAGAGGGCGGTGGTGAGCATGGGGCCCAAGGAGCATGGTCGAGAGGCGATTCTCGATGCTGTGATCACTCCTAGTATCTCCTACACACAGCTTCGTCGGATCGACCCGAGCCTGAGCCAGTGTTCGAGCCAGCCAGTAACTAGTGCAGAGTCCCTCTTTCAGGAGCAACAATCTGTAAGTATTTTCCCTCTTATCTTCATTGCTCACTTCATACCGTAGGCCTACCTGGAGTACACACGCCAGGAGACCATGGCGTGGCATCAGAGGCTTTATGAACACCAAGTGCAGAGGGATAGCCAGATGCAGCAGGCTTTTCAGAAATGGCGGCCAACAGGTGTCCTCAGTTCCCTCCAGCACAATGCCCTCCAGCACAACCAGTGATGCTGAGCTTTGAGGAGTTTGTGGCACAGAACGCCGGCCCCTCGCCGGTTAGTTCATCCCCAATCTATTCACCCAAAGCATGTCATGCCTTTCAACACAATCATATATCCCGTTAATATGTCTTTTCAACATCCAGGGAACAGGTGGATCTACCGTTGGCGGTGGTCTTCACAGCACTCCAGAGACACGGAGCCCGACCACTCCGATCCACGGAGGCAGAGGCGGAGGTGGAGGCGGTCTTGGCGGTAGCGCTGCCGCTAGCAGTGACGACCTGGGCTTCGGCGCTCTTGGCGGTGACGACCTCCGCGGTGCTCGATTATACTTGAGATGTGATGATGATGCTTCAGATGACTTGTGTGTGGTGATGATCATTTAGATGACTTGTGTGCTTTTCTATATGCTTATACTTATGTTGGTTGTGATGATGATCATTTAGAGACTTGTGTGTGATGATGCTTATGCAATTATTGTTGTGATGATGCTTATGCTTACGTTCGTTGATATGTGCTGCTGATATGCGCTGGTATATATGTGCTGTTATTTGAATTGAACTGATTTGAAAACAAACAGAAAAAAGAAAAAGAATCAAAAGCAAACTATGCCGACGGCTATGCCGTCGGCATAGGGCTGGCGTGAGTTCCCAGTAGCTAACACATGGCACCTATGCCGACAGCATAGCCATCGGCATAGTTTAAAAGCTATGACGACGGCTATGCCGTCGGCATATGTGCCACGCGTCAGCTGCTGGGAACTCTGTATGAAGGGCTATGCCGACGGCTAGGCCGTCGGCATAGTTTGAAACTAGGCCGACAGCCTAGCCGTCGGCATAGCCCTGGTCCATGCCCAACGACAGGCCGCCACGTGGCACACCTATGCCGACGACTAGGCCGTCGGCGTAGGTTTTGACTAAGCCGACGGCTAGGCCGACGGCATAGGTGTGCCACGTGACGGCCTGTCGTTGGCCAAACTTGACGGTGGCCGCCGTTAGGCGCGATAGTTGCCGACGGCCGTGGCCGTCGGCATAGATGTACGGTCCCCGTCGGCGTAGCATATATGTCGACGGCTTTTCTATGCCGATGGCCTCCCTGGCTGTGCCGACGCATATGTTGCCGACGGCCCTATGCCGACGGGGGCCGTCGGCATAGGCCTATCCCGACGGGACTCGGGGCTATGCCGACGGGCCTGGCCGTCGGCATAGGGGGAGATTCCGGTAGTGTATGGCCGAATTGGTTCAAGCGTCGTTTGAAGACTTCTCTGGTGAGGATTATTCCGAATACTCGGGAGAAAGGAAACTCGCCTGCAAGCCGGAGCCTGCAGTCATGGGCCACAGGCGGCCGGCTCCGCCATGGCCGTCGGCTGGTCGAGTTAGCGGTGTGGCCGGATCCGCCATAAGGTCCACCCATAGTCAAGAACAGGAAAATACGGCAGTACATACTGTTGAATATATGGTTCGTGCATGTATATTGTATAGCCTGGCCACCTCATAGTCTTTGTATAGTTAAGGTTATGGCCCACCTTGTACTCCATATATACGTGTGCTATGCACCGATCAATACATCGTGAAGCATTGCCAAACTCTCGTTTCCAACATGGTATCACACCTACGATCCTAACCCTAATCTTGTGCCGCCGCCGCCCAACACCACCGCCGCCGCCACCCCCCGTCGCCGTCGCCGCCGTGACCGCCGCCCCGTGTGCGCCGTGCCCCGCTTCCGCCCCAACCTGCCGCACCGCCTCTCACGTGACGCCGCCGCCCTCGTCTCCTCATGGCCTCCCCTGGCTCCTCCGGCAATACCCGCACCCGCCGCACCAACCCGTTCGACGGCCCCGACCCCGTCGTCATCCGCGACCTCAACATTCTCGCTCGGGTTCCTGTCGTCCTCGACCAACTCACCTCCACCTACTATACGTGGAAGACGTACTTATCCCTTGTGTTCCAGGAATACAACATCCGGGATCACATCGATGGCACCATGGATTCCCACTTCATGGAGGACGATGAGGAGTGGATGTCCATCGAAGCCACCCTCATGAAGGACCTCTTCCACACGGTGATCTCCGCCGACGATGATGCTCACGCCGTTTGGACAAAGCTCAACGGCCTCTTCACCGACAATGCGCTCCAACGCAAAGTTTTCTTGCACGACGAGTTTTTTGGGTGCCAGCAGCTTGACTTGTCTGTCGACGATTACTGCATGCACCTTAAGAAGCTTGTTGACGAGCTCCGTGACCTTGGTGAGAAGGTCTCCAACGAACTCCTCCTGAGCACCCTCATCACTGGCCTGAGCGACGAGTTCGGGAACGCCTCCTCCAACATCCCCCTCATCACCAACCCGACGTTCCCTAAGATCATCGCCTACCTGAAGTTGGAGGAGAAGCGGATGCGGATGTCACGCGCCCGGGCCACCCACACTGCCCTCACCGCGGGTACTCGCGGCGGCGCGCCGCCCTCCGCCCCGCCAAGGCCCGCCCCGGGCCCCTTCCCGGCGCCGCCGCCACCCGGGTTCCCCTACCCGCAGCCGCAGCCGGCTCCTCCGCCACCTCTTGCCGACCATCAGCAACAGCAGCGTCGCGGGGGCCGCCGTGGCCGCGGCGGCCGCAAACAGCAGTAGCCGACTGCGCCCGGCGGGGTGCCGCGCCAGCAGCAGCCGCAGCTCCCCCCGGCACCCTGGCAGGCCGGCCAGAACCCCTGGACCAGGGTTGTGCACGCATATTCCATGCCTATCCCGCGTGCCCCCGCTCCCGGCCTCTTCGGTGCCTGCCCGGCCGCTCATCAGGCGCTTCACGCGGCCCCTCAGGCATACCATCCCGTGCCGCTCTACGGCCCCTCTGCGGCCTATGGGTTGCCTCCGGCCGGTGGGTTTGTGGCGCCCCCGCCTCAGCCCGCACCGTCCGCCCCGGCTCTCCCACCGGCGCCTTGGGACCCCGCGCTCCTCACGGCCCTCCACACCGCCCCCATGCCGCAGCAATACACTGGCGGTGGCGACTGGTATATGGACACCGAAGCTATGGCTCACATGGCCGCCAACCCTGGTAACCTTCTCGCCGCTCATCCCGTTCACACCGCTGCTCGCATTACCGTGGGTGACGGTTCTTCCATTCCTATTACTCATGTCGGCCATGCTGCTTTTCCTTCTAACTCCATGCCATTATATCTTTCTAATGTGCTTGTTTCTCCCGACATCATTAAAAATCTTGTTTCTGTTCGTTCTCTTACACGTGAAAATCCTATTACCGTTGAATTTGACATGTTTGGCTTTTCTGTTAAGGACGCCCGTACCCGGATGGTGCTCCACCGATGTGACAGCCCCGACGAGCTCTACCCGGTCCACTCCTTTACCTCCTCCATCGCTGCACCCATGGCACTTTCCGCCGGAGTGGACCTTTGGCACGCTCGTCTCGGTCATCCCAACACCACCACCCTTCGTCATATTCTCCGGAGTTTTTCCTTCATGTGTAATAAGATCGACGATCACACTTGTCATGCATGTCGTCTCGGCAAACATGTCCGTCTTCCTTTTAGCACTTCCTCGCATGTTGCATCATACCCGTTTGAGTTAATTCATAGTGATGTTTGGACCTCTCCTGTTGCAAGTAACACAAACTATCTTTATTATCTTGTCATACTTGACGATTTTTCGCACTATGTGTGGACCTTCCCGTTGCGGCGAAAGTCAGACTCTGTTGCCACTCTCACTGCCTTTTACTCCTATGTCTCCACGCAGTTTGGACGTCCCATTCATGCGTTGCAAACAGACAACGGGAAGGAGTTCGATAACCTTGCGATCTGCAACCTTCTCGCCTCACATGGCACGATCTTTCGTCTCACTTGCCTGTACACTTCGCAACAAAACGGCCGTGCTGAGCGTGTGCTTCACACTCTCAATGATTGCGTTCGCACCCTCCTCTTTCATGACAACGTGCCACCACGTTTTTGGCCAGATGCGCTCGCCACTGCGTCACTACTCATTAACATTCGTCCTTGTCCCCCTCGCGGGAATTTTGCACCTCATCACCTCTTGTTTGGCATGCCACCTTCCTATGTTGAGCTCCGCATTTCCGATTGCCTGTGCTACCCCAGCATCGCTTCCACTGCTCCTCATAAGCTCGCCCCTCGGTCTGTGGCCTGCATCTTTCTTGGCTACCCCCCACACCAAAGGCTACAGCTGCTATGATCCTATCTCACATTGGGTGATCACTTCATGACATGTTTACTTTGATGAGATGGTTTTTCTATTTTAGCAGGTACCTTCGGATGTTGCGGCTTTGCCCGCTCCAGGTGACGGCCACTCCCGTGCCTCTCTTGGGACGCCTCCCGGCTTTGAGGGTGCCCCCCGCGCCACGGGTCGAGTTTCTCCCCGGTTGGCTGCCCTAGGGGCCGCACCTCCCTCGGCGCACGTGACGCCCCCAGCGTCCTCGGCCTCGTCCACTCCGGCGGCCTCGCCCGCAGCGATCTCGCCTGCCGCCTCGCCCGCCATCTCGCCGGCGGCCTCGCCCGCGGCGGTCTCGGAGGAGGCGGGCTCTTCTTCGTCGTCGCCCGTCTCCACTCCGGACCCGCTGCCCCGCCCGATGACTAGCTCTCGAGCTGGCACTCTTCGACCGAGCACGCGGTACCCCATCGATGAGTACCTTCTCACTGCTTCCGTCTCTGAGCCGTCTCCTCTCCCATCGTCAGCTCGAGCCGCCCTTCGGGATCCTCATTGGCTCGCTGTGATGCAGAAAGAGTTCGACGCTCTCCAGCGGAACCGTACCTGGCAGCTCATCCCTCGGCCGCTCCGTGCCAACATCATCATGGGCAAGTGGGTCTTTTGGCACAAGACTCGTCCGGATGGCACTCTCGAGCGCTATAAAGCTCGCTGGGTGGTTCGGGGATTTCAGCAACGCGCGGGCATGGACTTCACCGACACATTTGCCCCGGTTGTTAAACCGGGCACGATCCGCGTCGTGCTCCAGCTAGCCGTGTCCCAAGCTTGGCCTGTGCATCAGTTGGACGTGTCCAACGCCTTCTTGCATGGCCACCTGGCTGAGTAGGTGTTCTATGAGCTTGCTCTCCCGTTCTCTCTACGGGCTGAAGCAGGCGCCTCGGGCTTGGTACCAGTGCATCGCCGCCTTCCTGCAGACGCTCGGATTTACATCGACTTGCTCCGATGCGTCCCTCTTCGTGTATCATCACGGAGTTGACACGGCCTACTTGCTGTTGTACGTCGATAACATCATTCTGACGGCATCCACTGTCGCGCTCCTTCAGCGGCTCACTGCTCGTCTTCGCGATGAGTTTGCCCTGAAGGACTTGGGTCCCCTGCATTACTTCCTTGGCATTGAGGTCATTCGGCGACCAAATGGGTTCTTCCTGCATCAGCAGCGCTACGCCCATGAGCTTCTCGACCGAGCTGGCATGCTTAACTACAAACCCGCTCCCACGCCCGTCGACACCAAGGCCAAGGTTTCCGCTTTGGAGGGTTCGCCTGCATCTGATGCAACATTCTATCACTCCATTGTGGGCGCCTTGCAGTACCTGACCCTGACGCGCCCCGACTTGCAGTATGCTGTTCAGCAGGTCGGTCTTCACATGCATGCTCCGCGCGACTCTCACTGGACTCTGGTGAAGCGTATCCTCCGATACATACGCGGCACCCAGTCTTTGGGACTTACGCTGACGGCCTCCGGCTCCACCGACCTCGTCGCCTATTCTGATGCGGACTGGGCCGGCTGCCCGGACACACGGCGCTCCACCTCGGGGTACTGTGTCTATCTTGGGCCGTCCCTGATCTCTTGGTCCTCCAAGCGACAGCCCATTGTGTCTCGCTCGAGTATCGAGGCTGAGTATCGAGCAGTGGCTAACGTCGTTGTTGAATGCTCTTGGCTCAGTCAGCTACCTCAGGAGTTGCTTTGTGATGTTCACAAGGCCACGCTTGTCTACTGCGACAACGTCTCCGCCGTCTACCTCTCCGCCAACCCGGTCCATCATCGTCGAACGAAGCATATTGAGCTCGATATACACTTCGTTCGTGAGCGGTGGCTCTTGGGCGCATCCGGGTCCTCCACGTCCCGACGGCACAGCAGTTCGCCGACGTCATGACGAAAGGACTGTCTACTTCTGTTTTCGAGGAGTTTAGGTCCAGTCTTTGCGTCTTCGGCGACGCTTTGACTGCGGGGGGTGTTGAATATATGGTTCGTGCATGTATATTATATAGCCTGGCCCACCTCCTAGTCTTTGCATAGTTGAGGTTGTGGCCCACCTTGTACTCCATATATACGTGCGCTATGCACCGATCAATACATCGCGAAGCATTGCCAAACTCTCGTTTCCAACACATACGACATATTTGTATGACAGCGACCTGTATATCGGAACTTTTTCATGTATTCATACCATAAAAACATTATCTGCCCTTTTACCTATTTTGAGGTCACACAAATGCACGAATCACGGCGCAGACGGGTGACCGGACAGGTGCGTGGCCCTGCGAGTTTGGCCTGCATGACACCTGTGAAAACATTTCTAGCTGATCGGGACTGCTATGGTTTCACATCCAAAGAAAACAGCATGCTCTGTACCCATCCAACGACTTTGGACATTGCCCGTCAAAGACGGCAGCGAAACTTCGTGCCCCATCCATGAGATGTGTAGTCAGTCTCACATGTTGTTGTCGAGAATAGACGAGTATATTGATGAGCAGCAAGGACATGGTAAAAGTTAGACTAAGTGACTCCCTTTGACTAAGGTTCATTTTTCTCTTCTGCTCTAAAAATGGGACATAATACATGGAGAGAATATGTAACAAAGAGCTCTAAAAATGATCTATATGTTTGGTTAAATGAGACATGATACATGGAGAGAACATGTAACAAAGAGCTCTAAAAATGCATAAAATATAGAGCCATCAGCTGTCCTTGCCCTTGGAATCGCCCTTGACATCTTAGAGCATCTCCACTCGTGCCCCCAAGACGCCCCCCGGGAGCCTTTTTTTAGCACCGGCGAGTAAAAAACGTCCCAACCGCAATCCCAGAGTCTCGTTTAGCGCCGGATTTGACGAAAGTTACGGCCGGCGCACGCAATGCAAACCCAGAAAAGCGGGGGGCAGTTGGGGGCGCCGACGCTTTGTTTTAGCCGTGAAAGGCCCACTGCCAGCCTCTCTGTCTCTCTCTCTCTCTCCATCTTTTCCTCTCTAGGCCCACCTGATGCATGCAAAAAAAGACAATCTCTGTTCTCTCTCTCCCGCATGCACGCCGCCCTGCTCCTCGCTCCTCCGCGCTCTCTCCTCTCCCCCTGCTCCTCGCTCCGGCGCCCGTCGCTGGCCCCACGCCGCCGCTGCGGACGAGGCATTTCTCCTCCACGGGTGGCCCCGGCACCGGGCACGCCGGCCATAGGCGGCGCTGGCCCCGAGCATGCGAGCACGGCCGGCCCCCAGCGCGGAGGCCACGAGCGGCCCCGGCCCGGAGCCATGCACCTGGTGCCATGCATGCGCCCTAGCCGGGGAGTAGCAGCTGGCCTTCCACGAGGCCGCCGCCGAGGGCTCCGCAACCTCGAGCTCCTCGCCGCGTCACTCTCCCCCCACGCCGACTGCGCGTCGCCGCTGCTCGGGGAGATCGCGGACCAAGCATTGTCGGGGTTCTGCCGGGTCATCGACATCCTCGGCCGCACCGGCCATGCACGCTTCCCATCTTCTCCTCCTCGATGCCGGCCCCGCCATCGGCACAGGCAGCCTCGCAGTAGTTGGCGCACCGACACATGCAGCCTCGCAGTAGCAGACGCAGATGCCCTGCGCGAGTGACGCGCGCTCCGACGCGACCACCGCCACCGGGGCACGGCTGTGCGGCGTGGGGCGTCGTCGCGGTGGCGGGGCGGGGCGAGGCAGCCGCGTACTTGGCCTCCGCCGCCAGGAACGGACGCGCTTGGGCTCGTCTTCGACGCCGCCGTCAAACGCCCCGACGCCGTGCTCCAGGCCGGCGACGGCCCCAATGGCGCTCACGGCCTCGCCGAGCGTGTCGCGGAGCGCAGCCCGGAGGACGGGCACGGCCTCGCTCGGGGAGTAGGGGGTGGAAACGACTAGGGATATTTTCATTCCCATGCCAAAGTTTTCGCTGGCAGCCCCCCAGGCGGCGAAAAAATGCCTCCTGGGCGGCTCAACGGCTGGAGATGCTCTTAGTCGCAGAAGTGGAGCTCGAAGTCGCAAAAAGGATCGAACCCCGTCATCGGAGTTGTCCGACCCATCCCTATTATCCTCCTTCTTTTTGGAGGGTAGTCCAGCCATGCTATGGACCGCCCGGTTATGTTCTCGCGCGGGGAGCGCGTCCTCCTCTTTTTTCACTTCTAGAGGATGTGGAGTTGTGGACACAGATGACTTCCTCGTTCAAGGTCATGTCGGCAACGAAGCAGGCCTCGGCCTCCCGCGCCCATTGCCTCACATGATGGGCACACCCCTCCCTATAACCCTCATGTGCGTCCACACCGGAGTTTGGGGGAGAGACGAACCTCACCACGTCTGGTGATGCAGAGGGCACACACCTCGAGCCACCAGCCCTGATAGACTCGAGCGCCATTTGTGCCAATGCAATGGATTCCAGCCGAATCAATCTCTAACTACGGGCGGGCGCACTCCTCCTGGGAGTGGCGGAGGGCCATGCGACTGGGTCATGCTTTTATGACCGGTCACTAACCGAGCCATCCCCCCGGACGTATAGGGAGTGTTCGACGAGTCTGGGTGTGGATGCTCTAAGAGCTTTGAGTGTGTGTGTGGCTGTTTAACTTGAAAGTAGACCAGGGAGTGTAGTGGTCTAAGTTGTAAAAAAACATTCCATATAAATCCAACTGATTTCATTCTAAACCATGTCCGACAAGAATAGTTGCCAAGTAAACTCGAAACCTTATGCAAGAAAGAATGCACGTAATCTATTTGCCAACATTTACCCACCTCTTATTTCCAAGCAATCATTGAAGTTTGAACTATGATGTGATAGTAAAAATGAAAATGAATTTACATAATATCAAAACCAGAATATGTTTGTTAAGGTGCCCTAAATACGGTTAACAAGATCCACTTATCATGTCATATGTCATCCAATATTTTAAGTATCATAATATTATTTAAAGGTGTTAAGAACTTGAGCAAGGACATGATATAATATTAAAATCAAACACCATGAGTGTCATCTTCCGCCAGAGAGGTCAGATATGGTGCCGACGGTCATCGCCATAGATGAGAATGGCCTTGACATGGAATGCAACTCCTTTCTTTCCCTAAGAGCTAACAAGTTAAAGCTCAAGGTTGAGTGTGTCATCTCCGGGAGTGGCAGTTCTCCATCAAGATACTGCAAAACTTGTTGCATCGTGGGCCTTGCAGAGGGAGATGGGTGAGAGCAAAGCAGTCCAATCTTGAGAATTAGGCACACCTCGTCAGAGTTGTACTCGCCTTGCAGCCTTGGATCTGCTGCCTCGACGAGTGACTCACTATGCAAGTGCTCGTGTACCCAGTCTGCCAACAAGATTTGGTTGCCTTGCTCGTCTTGCTTGATCGGCCTTCGTCCGCAAGTGACCTCGAGCATGAATGTTCCGAAGGCGAAACCGTCTATTACAGGGGTGGCTTTCCCCGTTCTCACTAGCTCCGGCGCTAAGTACCCCGTGGTTCCATCCACACGTGTTGTTTGTGGGTTGGTGCCATGCTCATACAACTTTGCAAGCCCAAAATCTCCTAGCCGTCCATTCATTTCCTTGTCGAGGAGCACGTTGCTTGTCTTGACGTCTCGGTGAATGATGACATTCTCCCACCTCTCGTGCAGGTAGTGTAATCCACAGTCAACCCCTTTGATCACTTGACATCTTTGAGCCCAGTCCAATGTGAGGCCATCTCCATCTCCTTGGTTGTACATATACTTGTCCAGGCTACCATTTGGCATACACCAAAATGAGCTCATCTTTACACCGGCAATAGCCAAGTAACTGCACGAGATTGCGGTGTTTGATGCGGCCAATACTTACGATCTCCGTGACGAACTCCTTCACCCCTTGCTTGGATCCATGGGACACCTTCTTCACGGCGATCTCTACCCCGGACACCGGAAGCACCCCCTTGTACACCATGCCGAAGCCTCCTGCACCAAGCAGGTGCTTGTCCTTGAACCCGTTTGTGGCATGTAACAGATCTTTATACGCGAACCGGTGCGGCCCGAACTCCATCTCCCAATCTTCCCGCACCTCGGTGTACCTCAGGCGCCTTCTCACAAGCAGAACCAAGGTGGCGCCGGCGACGAGGACAACAAGCGCGCTTGCTATTGGCAGGGTCATCTCCAGAACTCTTGAGCGAGGCTTGGACCCCAGCTGCGGCAATTTCGGCAGCTTGGAGGCATCAATCGCAGGCGCAGGTCTGTCTATGCCCAGGCTCCAGCCAAGAACGTAGTGACAGGAGTGAAGAAAATATGCCCTAGAGGAAATAATAAAGTTATTATTTATTTCCTTATATCATGATAAATGTTTATTATTCATGCTAGAATTGTATTAACCGGAAACATAATACATGTGTGAATACATAGACAAACAGAGTGTCACTACTATGCCTCTACTTGACTAGCTTGTTGATCAAAGATGGTTATATTTCCTAACCATAGACATGAGTTGTCATTTGATTAACGAGATCACATCATTAGGAGAATGATGTGATTGACTTGACCCATTCCATTAGCTTAGCACTTGATCATTTAGTTTGTTGCTATTGCTTTCTTCCTGACTTATACATGTTCCTATGACTATGAGATTATGCAACTCCCGTTTACCGGAGGAACACTTTGTGTGCTACCAAATGTCACAACGTAATTGGGTGATTATAAAGGTGCTCTACAGGTGTCTCCGAAGGTACTTGTTGGGTTGGCGTATTTCGAGATTAGGATTTGTCACTCCGATTGTCGGAGAGGTATCTCTGGGCCCTCTCGGTAATGCACATCATTTAAAGCCTTGCAAGCATTGCAACTAATGAGTTAGTTGCGGGATGATGTGTTACGGAACAAGTAAAGAGACTTGCCGGTAACGAGATTGAACTAGGTATTGAGATACCGACGATCGAATCTCGGGCAAGTAACATTCCGATGACAAAGGGAACAACATATGTTGTTATGCGGTCTGACCGATAAAGATCTTCGTAGAATATGCGGGAGCCAATATGAGCATCCAGGTTCCGCTATTGGTTATTGACCGGAGACGTGTCTCGGTCATGTCTACATTGTTCTCGAACCCGTAGGGTCCGCACGCTTAAGGTTTCGATGACAGTTATATTATGAGTTTATGAGTTTTTATGTACCGAAGGAGTTCGGAGTCCCGGATGAGATCGGGGACATGACGAGGAGTCTCGAAATGGTCGAGACGTAAAGATCGATATATTGGACGACTATATTCGGACATCGGAAAGGTTCTGAGTGATTCGGGTATTTTTCGGAGTACCGGAAAGTTACGGGAATACGTATTGGGCCTTATTGGGCCATACGAGAAAGAAGGAAAAGGGCCTCAAGGGTGGCCGCACCCCTCCCCTTGGTCTGGTCCGAATTGGACAAGGGAAGGGGGGCGCCCCCTTCCTTCCTTCTCCTTTTCCCTTCCTCTTTTCCTATTCCATATGGGAGGTGGAATCCTACTAGGACTAGGGAGTCCTAGTAGGACTCCACACTTGGCGCGCCCTCTCCTAGGGCCGGCCTCCTCCTCCCTTGCTCCTTTATATACGGGTGCAGGGGGCACCCCAAAGACACAACAATTGATCATTGATCTCTTAGCCGTGTGCGGTGCCCCCTTCCACCATAATCCTCGATAATATTGTAGCGGTTCTTAGGCGAAGCCCTATGACGGTAGAACATCAAGATCGTCACCACGCCGTCGTGCTGACGGAACTCTTCCCCGCCATTCTGCTGGATCGGAGTCCGGGGATCGTCATCGAACTGAACGTGTGCTAGAACTCGGAGATGCCGTAGTTTCGGTGCTTGATCGGTCGGGCCGTAAAGACGTACGACTACATCAACCGCGTTGTTCTAACGCTTCCGCTTCCGGTCTACGAGGGTACGTAGACAACACTCTCCCCTCTCGTTGCGATGCATCACCATGATCTTGTGTGTGCGTAGGAATTTTTTTGAAATTACTACGTTCCCCAACAAGGAGTTCACCGGGCCCGTCGAGAACAATAACCGTTGAGAACGTAGATCCGCGTCACCAGCTTCTACATAGTGTTGTGTCCCTCTCACGGGACCCTCATAGTCCTCGCCATCCGCATTTGGTGAAGCTCTATGACGACCTCTTCTTCTGACACGCCGAGGACCAGGGCTGGGGTGAG
>NC_041390.1:109865436-109868070 GCF_002162155.2 Triticum dicoccoides
GGGGTATGCTGAACCTGGTTTTGTAGAAGTAGTAGGTGTGGTGGACAACCGAGCAACTATGGAAGAAGTGGTGGTGGCGGTGCTAGTGGGAGAGGAGGTGAATGACAGTCGCTCTCATGAGTGGCTTCTCTCTCGAATGTTTGTATCATATGCTTCTGAATCCCATGTGTATGTACACTGCATTGAAGAGCTAGAGGATATTGTTTGGTTACAAGTACAAGTGATTGGCATGGAGATGATGACACTGATAAGGAGGAATAAGAGCTTAGGGGAGGCCATGGTGTATGAGTGTGCATAATTTGCTCTGAGCTGGAACTTGGAAGTAGACCAGTGAATGTAGTGGTCTTAACTTGTAACCATATTAAAAGTAAAATTGCAACTTCCTGTTCATTTAAAATACATTTCATACAAATCCAACTGATTTCGTTCTAAATCCTGTCTGACAAGAATAGTTGTCATGTAAAGTCGAAACATTATGTGAAAAATAATGCATGGAATGGATTTGCTCATATTTATCCACCTCTTACTTCCTTGCAATCATTGAAATCTGAACTATGAAGTGACAAGGAAAATGAAAATTAATTTATAGAAGATCAAACCAGAATATGTTGTTAAGGAACTCTAAACACGGTTAACAAGGTCCTCCTATCATAATATCGTATTCCACCTGATAATTTGATCGGCGTAATACTATTTTAAAGAAGGTGCTAAGGATTCGAGATACAATACTAAAATCAAACATCATATGTGTCATCTTCCGCCAGAAAGGTCAGATATGGTGCCAACGGTCATCGCGTCGATGAGAATGGGCTTGACATGGAATGCAACTCCTTTCTTTCCTTAAGAGCTAACAAATTGAAGTTCAAGGTTGCGCGTGTCATATCCGGGAGTGGCAATTCTCCATCAAGATACTACAAAACTTGATGCATCGTGGGCCTTGCAGAGGGAGACGGGTGTGAGCAGAGTAGTCCAATCTTGAGAATTAGGCACACCTCATCGGAGTTGTACTCGTGTTGCAGCCTTGATCCGCTGCCTCGACGAGTGACTCTCTATGCAAGTGCTCGAGTACCCAATCCGGCAACAAGATTTGGTTGCCTTGCTCATCTTGCTTGATTGGTCGTCGTCCGCAAGCGACCTCGAGCATGAAAGTTCCGAAGGCGAAAGCGTCTGTTAGAGGGGTGGCTTTCCCCGTTCTCACTAGCTCCGGTGCTAGGTACCCCGTGGTTCCAACCACACGTGTTGTTTGTGGGTTGGTGCCATGCTCATACAGCTTTGCAAGCCCAAAATCGCCTAGCCGTCCATTCATTTCCTTGTCAAGAAGCACATTGCTTGACTTGACGTCTCGGTGGATGACGATTTTCTCCCACCTCTCATGCAGGTAGTGTAAGCCACAAGCGACCCCTTTGATGACTTGCAATCTTTGAGCCCAGTCCAAAGTGAGACCATCTCCATCTCCTTGGTTGTACAGATACTTGTCCAGGCTACCGTTCGGCATGTAATCATACACCAAGATGAGCTCATCTTTTCGCCGGCAATGGCCAAGTAACTGCACGAGGTTACGGTGCTTGATGCGGCCAATACTTACGATCTCGGTGATGAACTCCTTCATTCCTTGCTTGGATCCATGGGACACCTTCTTCACCGCGATCTCCACTCCGGACGCCGGAAGCACCCCCTTGTACACCATGCCGAAGCCTCCTGCGCCAAGCAGGTGCTTGTCCTTGGACCCGTTTGTGGCATGTAACAGATCTTTATATGCGAACCGGTGCGGCCCGAACTCCATCTCCCAATCTTCCCACATCTCGGTGTACCTCAGGCGCCTTCTCACAAGCAGACCCAAGGCGGCGCCGGCGACGAGGACGACAACCGCGCTTGCTATTGGCAGGGTCATCTCCAGAACTCTTGAGCGAGGCTTGGACCCCAGCTGCGGCAATCTCGGCAGCTTGGAGGCGTCAATCGCAGGCGCAGGCCTGTCTATGCCCAGGCTCCAGCCGAGAACGTAGTGACAGGAGTTCACCGGGCCCATTGAGGACAATAACCGTTGAGAACGTAGATCCACGTCACCAGCTTCTACACAGTGTTGTGTCCCTCTCACGGGACCCTCATAGTCCTCGCCATCCGCATTCGGTGAAGCTCTATGACGACCTCTTCTTCTGACACGCCGAGGACCAGGGCTGGGGTGAGGGAGGGAGTATCCAGTGCTCCAGCCATGGGGTACTCCCAGTGCTCCAATGTCAAAATACATTTTTAAATGTTTGAAAAATTTCCGGAAAAAAATAAATGTTCATAAGGAATGTCACTATATCCCCTAAAAATTTCAGGTCAAAAATTAAAACGTACTCTCTCCGTCCCATAATGTAAGACGTTTTTTGCCACTACACTAGTGGCAAAAAACGTCTTACATTATGGGACGGAGGGAGTACATTCAGAAACAAAAACGACAAATCCAGATCTGCATAGTATCAATGTTGCTTTTGTCTCTTCTTTACACTATTCATGCTAGATTTCACTTTTTTGTTTCTCAATGTGCGTTCCGAGTTTAGACCTGAAATTTTTAGGGCTTGTAGTCACATTCATTGTGAACACTCACAATATTTTTTGGAATTTTTTGAAACATTTAAAAATGCTTTTTTG
>NC_041390.1:109868464-109898849 GCF_002162155.2 Triticum dicoccoides
TGAACCTGGTTTTGTAGAAGTAGTAGGTGTGGTGGACAGCCGAGCAACTATGGAAGAAGTGGTGGTGGCGGTGCTAGTTGGAGAGGAGGTGAATGACAGTCGCTCTCATGAGTGGCTTCTCTCTCGAATGTTTGTATCATATGCTTCTGAATCCCATGTGTATGTACACTGCATTGAAGAGCTAGAGGATATTGTTTGGTTAAAAGTACAAGTGAGTGGCATGGAGATGATGACACTGATGAGGAGGAATAAGAGCTTAGGGGAGGCCATGGTGTATGAGTGTGCATAATTTGCTCTGAGCTGGAACTTGGAAGTAGACCAGAGAATGTAGTGGTCTTAACTTGTAACCATACTAAAAGTAAAATTGCAACTTCCTGTTCATTTAAAATACATTTCATACAAATCCAACTGATTTCGTTCTAAATCCTGTCTGACAAGAATAGTTGTCATGTAAAGTCGAAACATTATGTGAAAAATAATGCATGGAATGGATTTGCTCATATTTATCCACCTCTTACTTCCTTGCAATCATTGAAATCTGAACTATGAAGTGACAAGGAAAATGAAAATTAATTTATAGAAGATCAAACCAGAATATGTTGTTAAGGAACTCTAAACACGGTTAACAAGGTCCTCCTATCATAATATCGTATGCCACCTGATAATTTGATCGGCGTAATACTATTTTAAAGAAGGTGCTAAGGATTCGAGATACAGTACTAAAATCAAACATCATATGTGTCATCTTCCGCCAGAAAGGTCAGATATGGTGCCAACGGTCATCGCTGTCGATGAGAATGGGCTTGACACGGAATGCAACTCCTTTCTTTCCTTAAGAGCTAACAAATTGAAGTTCAAGGTTGCGCGTGCCATCTCCGGGAGTGGCAATTCTCCATCAAGATACTGCAAAACTTGCTGCATCGTGGGCCTTGCAGAGGGAGACGGGTGTGAGCAGAGTAGTCCAATCTTGAGACTTAGGCACACCTCATCGGAGTTGTACTCGTGTTGCAGCCTTGGATCTGCTGCCTCGACGAGTGACTCTCTATGCAAGTGCTCGAGTACCCAATCCGCCAACAAGATTTGGTTGCCTTTCTCGTCTTGCTTGATTGGTCGTCGTCCGCAAGCGACCTCGAGCATGAAAGTTCCGAAGGCGAAAGCGTCTGTCAGAGGGGTGGCTTTCCCCGTTCTCACTAGCTCCGGTGCTAGGTACCCCGTGGTTCCAACCACACGTGTTGTTTGTGGGTTGGTGCCATGCTCGTACAGCTTTGCAAGCCCAAAATCGCCTAGCCGTCCATTCATTTCCTTGTCAAGAAGCACATTGCTTGTCTTGACGTCTCGGTGGATGACGACTTTCTCCCACCTCTCGTGCAGGTAGTGTAATCCACAAGCGACCCCTTTGATGACTTGCAATCTTTGAGCCCAGTCCAAAGTGAGACCATCTCCATCTCCTTGGCCGTACAGATACTTGTCCAGGCTACGGTTCGGCATGTAATCGTACACCAGGATGAGCTCATCTTTCCGCCGGCAATAGCCAAGTAGCTGCACCAGGTTACGGTGCTTGATGCGGCCAATACTTACGATCTCGGCGATGAACTCCTTCATTCCTTGCTTGGATCCATGGGACACCTTCTTCACAGCGATCTCCACCCCGGACGCCTGAAGCACTCCCTTGTACACCATGCCGAAGCCTCCTGCGCCAAGCAGGTGCTTCTCCTTGAACCCATTGGTGGCATGGAACAGGTCTTTGTACGCGAACCGGTGCGGCCCGAACTCCACCTCCCAATCTTCCCGCACCTCCGTGTACCTCAGGCGCCTTCTCACAAGCAGAACCAAGGCGGCGCCGGCGACGAGGACGACCACCGCGCTTGCTATCGGCAGGGTTATCTCCAGAACCCTTGAGCGAGGCTTGGGTCCCAGCTGCGGCAGCTTTGGCAGCTTGGCCGCGTCGATCGCCGGGGCAGGTCTGTCTATGCCCAGGCTCCAGCCAAGAACGTAGTGCCGGGAGTTCACCGGGCCCGTCGACGACGAGAAGCCGATGTACGACGGCTCCGTCAGCACCGTCGACAGGTTGCGGATCGCGCTGACCAATGGCCTGCTGGGTCTCGCCATCCCAAGGGGAGCCATGGTGACATCAATCCGGGTGGTCACCCTGTCGTAGTCCACCCACACTTGGAGCGCATCGCGGCTGATGAGGCTTACATTCCGGAAGCCGCCGCCGTTACCGTCGTCGTAGTAGCCAGCCTCGTGGGACTGGACAGAGCTGAGGCCGTTGATGTCGATGCCGACGTGGTTGGCGTTGATGTCGCGGAACTCGATGTTCTGCACGGTGTCGAGCTCCACGGCGAACAGGTGGTTGGCCTGGCTGCCGTCGTTCTGGACGTTGGTGACGCCGAGGTACTGGTCCGTCAGCCCGTCCGACAGGCTCTTGACGCCGGGCGCGAAGACGAGGGCCATGCCGTGGGTGCTGAAGTCCGTGTAGCTGGAGACGATGCCGCAGACGAAGGCGACCGAGAAGGACCGCACCGTGCCGTCCGGGGACCCGCGGAGGCGCAGGGGGGCCGGGTGGAACGCGTGGCCCTTCTGGTGGGTGGTGGCGTTGGTCAGCTCCACGAGGCCGCCCGCCGTGATGGTGGCGGCGCCGTCGAGGGCGAGGCTCGAGCCGGTGAAGCCGGTGTAGACGAACTGCTCGCCGTCGTCGGCGTCAGCGGCGGCAGCGACGGGTAGAAGTGGAAGTGGAAGGATGATTCCGGCGGAGAGGAAGGGGATCAGGAGGAGGAAGGACATGCGCACCATCGCCATTCTGAAGAAGTGACGAGGCACCTTTGTGAAGAGTTGTAGAATGCGTCTCCGCGAGGTTGTGTGAAAGTCACGTCATCAATGGCGGACTGATTTCATTGGACAAGGACTACCTAGCTCACACGCACGCAGACGCAGCAGTGTGAACCGACGACCACACCGGCCGGCGGGCGGCGGCTAGTCCGGAGGGAGACGGCGACGTGTATGTTTGGACGTCGATCAGAAGGAAGGTGAACCACATGCAGGCCTGCTGCCCGCGGGAGAAAAACGCAGGAAACGACCAATGGAGTCAGCCAATCAGTCCAAGTCAACAAGGACGCAGCTACCATGACGACGCCGACTACGAACAGTGTACCCCCGAGCCGTCGCTGTGTGGGTGTGATAAAAGTCCAGTGTTCATCGATCACCTTGGATCGTCTGAAAGATGAGTACCGCCAACTCTTCTTATCTTATCATTTCCAACATACAGTATGTTTTCTCAGGTTACTACATTCCACTATACTTGCTGCTACGTCCCAGCCTTGCACAAGTGGCATGATGTTGATTGATTAATTAACAATGCCGTCTGGAATAGGGTTGCCTAATGCCACACCAGCATGCTCACCTCAGGTCAGGCCCACGGTGACAACTGGTGTTTTGGACCCAAGGAAAATTTAGTTTCGATGATCCAAACAATGGTGTCGCATCAGCTGGGCAACTTGCCATGTTCTATGCAAAACAATGTGCAACGGCACTTTAAAAAAAATGTCAAAGGTTGATTTATTACATATGCATTGATGTACATGTACCTGATTTATTTTACATTTTGCTAAAGCACATCAAGCGAGAAGAGATTAAGCATGAAAGTCGGAAATTAACTACTCCCTCCCTCCGTTCCCAAATATAAGTCTTTTAGATATTCCAACAAATGACAACATACAAAACAAAATGAATGAATCTACATTTTAAAATATGTCTACATACATCCGTATGTTGTAGTTCATTTGAATCTCTAAAAAGACTTATATTTAGGAACGGAGGGAGTATTGCCTCTCTATAATTGGATTTGTGTGGTTAAAAATTTCAACGAAATTAACTGTTGCACTTAAAAAACGGTCAAAGGTTGATTTGTTTCGGATGCATTGATGTATATGTACCTGATTTATTTTACAGTTTTGCTAAAATACATCAAGCGAGAAGAGATTAAGCATGAAAATATGAAATTACCTATTGCCTCTCATGAATGGATTTGTGTCTACCGCAAAAGAAAAAGAATGAACTTATGTAAGGAAGAAAAACTGATTCTCCCTCTTCTTCTCGTTTACTACTCATCATGCCAAGAAAAAAACAAATGTATGTAGGGCACAATTTCCCCCTAAAAGAGCTTAAAATCTCCCGCATTAGCACACCACCATTCAGGCAACGCATATATATTGGTGAGAAAATATACCATACAAAGTATGAGCTTAATTGCCCATATACAAGAGACAAGGAATACATGCAAAGAAACCAATGTTAACATCATATCTTATCTCTCGTGCACAAGGCTAGTGAGGCTGTTAATGCTCTCCACCGACGAAGGATACGACATGATGTATGAATCGAACCCTTCATTCTGCATGAACGCCAGCATCTGGAGGCTCAGGTGCGCCGGAACTAGTTCCGGCACCGGCATATCACCATTCACGTACTGCAAGACCTGCCGCATAGTAGGCCTTGCTTCAGGAAATGGGTGGGAGCATAACAACCCCACCTTCAGCACCACACACGCCTCATCGACATCGTATTCACCTTGGAGCTTGGTGTCAACCGTCTCAACCAGTGAGCCTCTGTTCCAGTGCTCCACCACCCAGTCTGCCAGCATGAGCTGATCATCCTTCGAACCTTGCATGATGGGCTTCTGCCCACAGGTGACCTCCAGCACGAATATGCCGAAGGCAAACACGTCGGTCAGGATGGTTGCTTTGCTGGTGCGGCCGATCTCCGGGGCTAGGTACCCTATTGTTCCAACAACATGCGAGGTCTCCGGGTCGGCACTGTGGTCATACAGCATCGCGAGCCCGAAGTCGCCAAGCCGGCCATTCATGCCCTTGTCGAGCAACACGTTGCTGGCCTTGATGTCCCGATGGACGACGACCTTCTCCCACTCCTCGTGGAGGTAGATCAATCCCGACGCAATCCCTTTGATGATACCAAGCCTCTGAACCCAGTTTAGATTCAGAGTACCATTGTGCTTGTCGGCCTCTTGAGGTTGGGAATACAGGTACTTGTCGAGGCTCCCGTTTGGCATGTACTCGTACACCAGAAGCAGCTCACCTCGCCGGCGGCAGTAGCCGAGCAGCTGGACGAGGTTGGGGTGCTGCATCCGCCCTATGCTCACGATCTCGGCGACGAACTCCTTCATGCCCTGCTTCGAGCTGTGCGACACCCTCTTCACGGCGATCTCGCATTTGGACGCCGGAAGAACTCCTCGGTACACCTTCCCGAACCCTCCTACCCCGAGCAGGTTCTTCTTCTTGAACCCTTCCGTGGCGCGGAAGAGATCCTTGTAGGAGAAGCGGTGCGGCCCGAACTCCACCTCCCACTCCTCCCTCAGCTCACCGTACTTCAGCTGCCTTCTCCTGAGGAGGACGAGGGCCGTCCCCACCAAGAGGACCAACGCCGCGGTGGCTATGGGCAGGATGACCTCCATGCCCTTGGACCTTGGCTTCGGGAATTCACGGGGCAGCTTCGGCAGCTTGGCGATGTCGATGGCGGGCGCGGGGCCGTCCACGGCGAAGCTCCATCCGAGGATGTAGTGCCGGGAGCTGACCAGCCCCGTCGAGGACGAGAAGCCGATGTACGCGGTGTCCGGGATCACCGCCGAGAGGTCGTGCACCACCGAGAGCAGCGGCCTCGCCGGCCTGCGCGTCTTGAGGGGGGCCAGGGTGACGTTGATCCTTCCGGTCCCGCCCTCGTAGTCCACCCACACCTGCATCGCCTCGTGGCTGATGAGCGTCAGGTTGCGGAACCCGCCGCCGCTGCCGCCGCCGTCGTCGTCGTAGTAGCCGGCGTCGGTGGAGTTGGCGGAGACGAGGCTGTTGATGTCGATCCCGACGTGGTTGTCGCTGAGGTCCCTGAACTCGTTGTTCTGCATGGTGTCCAGCTCCACCGCGAAGACGCGGTTGGTGGCGTTGCCGTTGTTGCTGGTGTTGAGGAGGCCGAGGTACTGCGCCACCATGGCGCCCGAGAAGTTGGTGGTCGGCGCGACGAAGAGCGCGATGCCGTTGGCGCTCACGTCGGGGTAGGCCGACAGGATGCCGAACACGAAGGAGGCCGAGAAGGAGCGGCCGCGGAGGCGCAGCGGGGTCGGGTAGATGGCGTGCCCTTTCTGGCGGAGCGTGCCGTTGGTGAGCTCCAGGAGGCCGCTCCCAGTCACGGACGCCGCGCCGTCGAGGAGCAGGTTGCTGCTGCCGGCGAAGCCGGAGTAGACGAACTGGTGGCCGTCGTCACCGGCGCCGGCGGTGCGGGTTACATGGTTTATTATGAACCCCACGAGCAGGAGGCGTAGGAGCACGAGCTTCTTGGCAGGCATGGTTGCCACTTGTTCACTTCGTGTTTCGCCTTTCATGGACGTGCAAAGCGAAGCAAAAGTTGTGTGCTTTCCTTTCTGCTTCAGACTCGCCGAGAGTTGCCCAAATCATCAAGCCAGCAACAGAAGGGAATACTTCCTTGGTCAAAGGGAGTCGCTTTAGTCTAACTTTTACTATGTCCTTGCTGCTCATCAATATAGTCGTCTACTCGACAACATCATGTGAGACTGACTACTCGTCTCATGGATGGGGCACGAAGTTTCGCTGCCGTCTTTGACGGGCAATGTCCAAAGTCGTTGGATGGGTACAGAGCATGCTGTTTTCTTTGGGTGTGAAACCATAGCAGTCCCGATCAGCTAGAAACGTTTTCATAGGTGTCATGCTCACTCCGCGGTTTTGGATACGATTGCGCCGTGATTCGTGCATTTGTGTGCTCTCAAAATAGGTAAAAAGACAGGTAATGTTTCTACGTTATGAATACGTGAAATAGTTCCAATATACAGTACATGTTGGTGGTGTACAGATACATCGTATGTACTGCCGTATTTTCCTCTTCTTCACTATGGGTGGATCTTATATGTTTATCACTTTATGTGCTTCCTGTTCATCTCCTTACTTCAGTGTCTACATTCTTAATTTGTTCTTCTTTGTATTCCTCCACATTGTTCTTCCACATTCTCCATTTCTCTTCGAGTCCTATCCTTTCTACTGCGTTCTTGTTCACATAATTTCTTTCCGCCACGACTGTAAGATCAGGCTTCGCCCGGCTGCGCTCGCTGGCGGTGGCGAGGGAGGGAAGAGGGGATCCCCGGCGGCGGCTAGATGTACCGAAAAAGGCTTTCGCCCCGCTTTATATTATAAAGCATACCGCCCAAGCGAAGCATCCAACAAGATTCAACAAAGCACACACAGACGCACACTGAGGTCCACAAGGACACATAGAAGACATAATGGTCAATGCTGAGGGCACAACACAACAAGCTCTAAACACAATAACACACACGCCATAGATCTACTAGACGGCCTAGTCCGGCTCTGGGGGAGGGGGCGACAGCGGGGGTGCCACGCGGAGCGCCATCGAGCGGAGGTCGGTGAGGAGGGTGGTGATGACGTCTCTGTCTTGAGGGAGGCTAAGCGGCCGCCAAAGCGTTTCGCGGAAGCAAGCCCACAGGAACAGGGCAGTAGAGCACGAGAAGAAGATGTGGTTAGCATCCTCGATTGTGCCACAGATGGGACACATCCCATCGCCCGGGCCATTACACTTGAGGACTTCAACCCCAGAGGGGAGGCATCCATGGATCCATTGCCACGGGAAAATCCTGATCTTCAGAGCTAGGCGGATGGCCCAGATCAGGCTAAAGGGCTCCGGGCCGCCGAGGGTGCAATGGCGGCATACAAGGACTTCGTGGAGAAGCGGTCAGACGGCTCAAGGCGCCAGGAAAGGGCATCCAGGTCCTCCTCGACGTTCATCGGCATAAGGGTGATGTCTTGTAGGAGGGAGTCCCAAGCAGCCACCTCGAGGGGGCCGAAGGGGCGCCGGAAAGCGAGACGCTCTAAGCCAATAAGGGCCGTCTCGACAGAGACCCGAGGGTCGGCCGCAATGGCAAAGAGTTCTGGGAATCGCGCAGCCAGGGGGAGTCCCCTAACCAGCGGTCGAACCAGAACAGGGTCGAGGACCCGGATCCAATTGAGATGGACGTGCTGATGCGAAGGACTGGCAGAAACTAGATCACGGACTGCCAGAACTGGGATCCACCCGTACGCTGGCAAAAGGCAAGAGGCTGGCCCCGAAGATACTTATTACGGATGATGGTAAGCCAGAGGCTCCCGTTGGCGATACGCCACAGCCAACGGGTCGGGAGAGCAATGTTCATGCGCCGAGATGACAAGATCCCAAGGCCACCCTGATCTTTGGGTTTGCAAATGTCGGGCCAGCTCACCATATGGTACTTCTGCTTGTCGCCCTCACCAACCCCAAAAAACCTCGACTGGTATTTGGCAACCTCCTGATGGAGGGTCTCATGGAGACCGTAGAAGCTCATGAGAAACCAGAGAAGGCTAGCAAGCGAAGAGTTGATTAGGATGACCCTGGCTGCTTTCGACAACCACCTCCCCCTCCAGGGTTCAACTCGGTGCTGCATCCTAGTCACCGTTGGGCGGATATCAGCAACGGTGAGCCTGGAATCACTAATGGGTATCCCCAAGTAAGTCATGGGGAAGGAACCCAGGCGGCAGTTCAGCCGGTCCGCAATGGATAAAGCCTCCTCCGGAGGATAGCCAAGGACCATCACTTCGCTCTTATCAAAGTTGATGGTGAGCCCAGACATCTGTTGGAAACACAGGAGGAGGAACTTCAGGTTGGCGATGTCGGACGCGGAGCCCTCTACCATAACTATGGTGTCGTCCGCATATTGGATGAGGGAGACCCCTCCCCCACCCACTAGGTGGGGGTCTACGCCGCGGATATGGCCGCAAGCTTTGGCCTTATCAAGGATGACCGCGAGGGCATCGACAACCATGTTGAGCAGAAACGGGGAGAATGGGTCACCCTAGCGGACCCCACATAAGGTGGGGAAGTAAGGCCCGATCTCACCGTTGATGTTGACCGCCGTCCGACGACAGGTGACGAGTTGCATAATGCGGGTCACCCAGCGGTCGTTGAAGCCCTTTCGAAGCAAAACTTCCTGAAGGAAGGGCCAATGGACAGTGTCGTAGGCTTTGTGAAAGTCGAGCTTTAGGAAGACCGCGCGGTGGTTCTTGGCTTGGACTTCATGGAGGACTTCGTGAAAGACCGGCACCCCATCCAAAATAAACCGGCCTTGGATGAAGGCGGATTGGTTGGGGTGGGTGACAGAGTCCGCTAGAAGGGTCACCCTATTGGCGTACCCTTTAGCCAAGATCCTGAAGATCACGGTGATCGCCGTGATCGGGCGGAATTGGCGAATGTCCGAGGCCCCCGGGACCTTGGGGATGAGGGTAATGATCCCATAGTTTAGGTGCCCAAGGTCCATGGTCCCAGAGAAGAACTCGTCGAAGAGGGCCATGACTTCCGGTTTGATGGTTTGCCAGAATGTTTTGAAGAACGAGACTGGCAATCCATCCGGGCCCGGAGCCGAGGAGGGGTTCATTCCTTTGATCGCCGCTAGGACCTCCTCCTTCGAGAAAGGTGCCACCAGGGCGGCATTGGCCTCGTCGGAAACTAGCTGGGCACCCGACCAGGTGTCGGGGGCCAGCGCAGCCCCACCCAAAGGGGTGGGGAGAAAAGGGCTTTATAGAAGCCGTCTACGTGGGCTCGGATGTCCGAGGGGCGAACAAGCTGAGTATTGCCGTCCCACAAGGAGTGAATGGAGTTCCCTCGACGTCGGCCATTGGCGATCGCCTGGAAGTAAGCCGTTTTAGCGTCACCACGGAGCACCCACCGTTGGGTGCCACGCAGCCGCCAGTATGCCTCCTCATCTGAGTAGATGACCGAGAGCTAGTCCTCGAGATCATATCTCAGCATCCACTCGACCGGGGAGATCCCAGAAGTGTCAGCGCAGGCGTCCAGGACTTGGATGGCACTCAGAAGGGCCTTCTTGCGGTTACGGAGATCACGGCCGAGGTTCGCACCCCAACCCTTCATAAATTGGCGTGAAAGCTTGGCGCAGAACTGCCAGGAGTCCACGGCGGACATGGCATAGTGAGGAGAATCGTGCGCGGCGGTCCACTTAGCCGCAACGGCCTCACGGAATCCGGCCTGGTTGAGCCATAAGAGCTCAAACCGGAACCAAGGAGGGATGGAGGGGGCGTTCATCTACGGAGGAGAGGAGGAGGGGGACATGATCGGAACCGATTCGGGTGATATCCTGTAGCGAGGCCAGGGGACATCTGAGTTCCCACTCCGGAGAGACTAGGACGCGGTCCAGAACGGACTGCATCGGGTTCGCCTGGCGGTTAGTCCAGGTGAACCGGGCCCCCGTTTGCTCAAGCTCACGGATGCCAAGCTCTGTGATGCAATCGTTGAACATCTGCATCCAGGGGCGGTTAACCCGGTGCTACCTCTTGAGCACTGCATTGGTTTTCCCTTGAAGAGGAAAGGGTGATGTAGCAAAGTAGCGTAAGTATTTCCCTCAGTTTTTAAGAACCAAGGTATCAATCCAGTAGGAGGCCATGCACGAGTCCCTCGCACCTACACAAACAAATAAAATCCTCGCAACCAAAGCAATAAAGGGGTTGTCAATCCCTTCACGGTCACTTACGAAAGTGAGATCTCATAGATATGATAAGATAATATTTTTGGTATTTTTATGATAAAGATGCAAAGTAAATAAAGCAAAATAAAAACGGCAAAAGAAATAGCTTGTTAACGGAAGATTAATATGATGGAAAATAGACCCGGGGGCCATAGGTTTCACCAGTGGCTTCTCTCGAGAGCATAAGTATTACGGTGGGTAAACAAATTACTGTTGAGCAATTGACAGAATTGAGCATAGTTGTGAGAATATCTAGGTATGATCATGTATGTAGGCATCACGTCCGAGACAAGTAGAGCGACTCCTGCCTGCATCTACTACTATTACTCCACACATCGACCGCTATCCAGCATGCATCTAGAGTATTAAGTTCAAAAGAACAGAGTAACGCTTTAAGTAAGATGACATGATGTAGAGGCATAAACTCATGCAATATGATATAAACCCCATCTTGTTATCCTCGATGGAAACAATACAATACATGCCTTGTTGCCCCTACTATCACTGGGAAAGGACACCGCAAGTTTGAATCCAAAGCTAAGCACTTCTCCCATGGCAAGAAAGATCAATCTAGTAGGCCAAACCAAACTGATAATTCGAAGAGACTTGCAAAGATAACCAATCATACATAAAAGAATCAGAGAAGATTCAAATATTGTTCATAGATAGACTTGATCACAAAACCCACAATTCATCGGTCTCAACAAACACACCGCAAAAAGAAGATTACATCGAATAGATCTCCACAAGAGAGGGGGAGAACATTGTATTGAGATCCAAAAAGAGAGAAGCAGCCATCTAGCTAATAACTATGGACCCGAAGGTCTGAAGTAAACTACTCACACATCATCAGAGAGGCTATGGTATTGATGTAGAAGCCCTCCGTGATCGATGCCCCCTCCAGTGGAGCTCCGAAAAAGGCCCCAAGATGGGATCTCGCGGGTACAGAAGATTGCGGCGGTGGAATTAGGGTTTTTGCTCTGTATGTGGTAGTTTGGGGGTACGTAGATATATATAGGAAGAAGGAGTACGTCGGTGGAGCAACATGGGCCCCACGAGGGTGGAGGGTGCACCTGGGGGTAGGCGCGCCCCCTACCTCGTGCCTTCCTGGTTGCTTTCTTGATGTAGTGTCCAAGTCCTCTGGATCACGTTCGTTCCGAAAATCACGTTCCCGAAGGTTTCAGTCCGTTTGGACTCCGTTTGATATTCTTTTTCTATGAAAGTCTGAAATAGGCAAAAGACAGCAATTCTGGGTTGGGCCTGAGGTTAATAGGTTAGTCCCAAAAATAATATAAAAGTGTATAATAAAGCCCATTATGTCCAAAACAGAATATAATATAGCATGGAACAATAAAAAATTATAGATACGTTGGAGACGTATCACCCGGTCATTGTTCTTCTCATCCGGGGAGCGGATGAGGTTAAAGTCCCTCCCACGACCACTGGGAGGGAGGAAGCGGAGATCTTCCGTTGCAGCTCAGCGAGGAAGTTCAGGGAGCGGCGGTGGTCCGCCGGTCCTTATACAATGATCACCTCCCCCTTAAAGTTTAGCGCCCGCTCGAAGATCTCCATACTAACGAAGAACTCGCCCCGGTCCATACCGCCCACCTCAAAGGTGGCATCCTTCACACCTAATAGGATGCCACCCGAGTGGCCATTGTTCCCACTAGAAGGGAGCCAATGCCAGGCAAACAAGTAGGAGCTAAGGCCATCGAGTTTAGGGAGATAAAACTCCGTGCGCATGGTTTCCTGAATGGCAATGATGTCGATGTGTTCATCACGGATGTACTCAACTAGCCGGCGGCGGCGGCCGTCATGCCCGAAGCCGCGGATGTTCTAGAAGAGGGCGCACATCTAAAACGCCATTGAGGGGCTGCTTGACCCCAGAACGGTGGAAGCGATGTGGGATCTGAGAGCGGCAGTGCGGGAGCGGGTGCGGGTGCGGCCACGGGTTTCCTCGACTGGCATCCCTGCGGGAGGCTTGGGCGCCGGTGTGCAGAGGATACGGGCCCGGGTCTCGGTGAGTTTCCCGTCAAGGATCTCGCGGGTCTGGATAGCCGCAATCTGCTCTAAGGGGGGACCAACTTCCCCCCTGAAAACTATAGCCGATTCTAGGGCCACCTTGGCAAGACGGCCGAGCGGGATCGCTTCAAGCGCACAGAACGAACAACTGGAAGAACTGGAGAGGATGTCGGTCACACCTGTCTCGAGGTTCTGGGTCACAGCCCAGATCTCATCCCGCTCGGAGATGGACGGCGCCGGGAAGCCGGCCGGGTGGTCCGCATCGAGACGAGCACTGCGGCGGGAGTCAGTCGACGAAGCCCGAGTCCGATGGGCGTACGACACCGACCGAGGCGGGTGGTGGCGACGGGGGTGACCACCGTGTCGGTGGCCACGAGGAGAAAATGAGTCGAGGACGCAGGCACCGGAGGCTCCATCAGGGCACCAGACACCGCCCGGGTAAGAGAGGGCGAGTCAAGGGCTGGTGCGACGTCCTCCAGGATGGGAGCAGGAGCCGGGGGAGAGGCGGGGGACGGCGGCGTAGCCTCCCCAGGGGGTCCGCTGGGGGAGACCCGAAGGGGGGAGGCTCCGACGTCGGCGAGGCCGACAGCAGCGGAGACGGCACCACCGGGGACGGAGGTGGCGGGATGGTCGCGGAGAAGGAGTGCTATCTCTTGAGCTTGCGTTGGATTTCCCCGAAGAGGAAGGGATGATGCAGCAGAGTAGCATAAGTATTTCCCTTAGTTTTTGAGAACCAAGGTATCAATACAGTAGGAGGCCACGCTCAAGTCCCTCGTACCTGCACAAAACGATAGCTACTCGCAACCAACGCGATTAGGGTTGTCAATCCCTTCACGGTCACTTACGAGAGTGAGATCTGATAGATATAATATTTTCGGTATTTTTGGTATAGAGATGCAAAGTGAAAAGTAAAAGGCAAAGTAAAAAAGCAAAGCAAGATTAAAGTGATGGAGATTGATATGATGAGAATAGACCCGGGGGCCATAGGTTTCACTAGTGGCTTCTCTCAAGAGCATAAGTATTCTACGTTGGGTGAACAAATTATTGTTGAGCAATTGACAGAATTGAGCATAGTTATGAGAATATCTAGGAATGATCATGTATATAGGCATCACGTCCGTGACAAGTAGATCGAAACGATTCTGCATCTACTACTATTACTCCACTCATCGACCGCTATCCAGCATGCATCTAGAGTATTAAGTTAAAAACAGAGTAACACTTTAAGCAAGATGACATGATGTAGAGAGATAAATTCATGCAATATGAAATAAACCCCATCTTGTTATCCTCGATGGAAACGATGCAATACATGCCTTGCTTCCCCTTCTGTCATTGGGAAAGCACACCGCAAGATCGAACCCAAAGCTAAGCACTTCTCTCATGGCAAGAACTACCAATCTAGTTGGCCAAACGAAACGGATAATTCGAAGAGACTTGCAAAGATAACCAATCATACATAAAAGAATTTAGAGAAGATTCAAATATTATTCATAGATAGACTTGATCATAAACCCACAATTCATGGGTCTCAACAAACACACCGCAAAAAGAAGATTACATCGAATAGATCTCCACAAGAGAGGGGGAGAACTTTGTATTGAGATCCAAAAAGAGAGAAGAAGCCATCAAGCTACTAACTATGGACCCGAAGGTCTGAGGTAAACTACTCACACTTCATCGGAGAGGCTATGATGATGTAGAAGCCCTCCGTGATGACGGCCCTCTCCAGCGGAGCTCCAGAACAGGCCCGAGGATGGGATCTCGTGGATACAGAAAGTTGCAGCGGTGGAATTAGGTTTTTGGCTCCTGTTCTGATCGTTTGGGGGTACGTAGGTATATATAGGACGAAGGAGTACGTCGGTGGAGCATCGAGGGGCCCACGAGGCAGGGGGCGCGCCCTAGGGGGGTGGGCGCGCCCCCACCCTCGTGACCGCCTCTTTGACTCCTTGGAGTAGGGTCCAAGTCTCCTGGATCACGTTCGGTGAGAAAATCACGTTCCCGAAGGTTTTATTCCGTTTGGACTCCGTTTGATATTCTGTTTCTCCGAAATACTGAAATAGGCAAAAAAATAGCAATTCTAGGCTGGGCCTCCGGTTAATAGGTTAGTCCCAAAAATAATATAAAAGTGGAAAATAAAGCCCAATATAGTCCAAAACAGTAGATAATATAGCATAGAGCAATAAAAAATTATAGATACGTTGGAGACGTATCAGGCATCCCCAAGCTTAATTCCTGCTCGTCCTCGAGTAGGTAAATGATAAAAAGAGAATTTTTGATGCGAAGTGCTACTTGGCATAATTTCAATGCAAATCTTCTTAATTGTGATATGAATATTCATATTCGAAAGATTCAAGACAAAAGTTTATATTGACATAAAAATAATAATACTTCAAGCATACTAACAAAGCAATTATGCCTTCTCAAAATAACATGGCCAAAGAAAGTTATCCCTACAAAATCATATGGTCTGGCTATGCTCTATCTTCACCACACAAAGTATTTAAATCATGCACAACCCCAATGACAAGCCAAGCAATTGCTTCATACTCTAACTTTTTCAATCTTCACGCAATACATGAGCGTGAGCCATGGATATAGCACTGTAGGTGGAATAGAATGGTGGTTGTGGAGAAGACAAAAAGAGGGGAAGATAGTCTCACGTCAACTAGGCGTATCAACGGGCTATGGAGATGCCCATCAATAGATATCAATGTGAGTGAGTAGGGATTGCCATGCAACGGATGCACTAGACCTATAAGTATATGAAAGCTCATCAAAAGAAACTAAGTGGGTGTGCATCCAACTTTCTTGCTCACGAAGACCTAGGTCATTTTGAGGAAGCCCATCATTGGAATATACAAGCCAAGTTCTATAATGTAAAATTCCCACTAGTATATGAAAGTGATAACATGAGAGACTCTCTACTATGAAGATCATGGTGCTACTTTGAAGCACAAGTGTGGTAAAAGGATAGTAACATTGTCCCTTCTCTCTTTTTCTCTCATTTTTGGGCCTTTTCTCTCTTTTTTTATGGCCTCTTTTTTTGGGCTTCTTTGGCCTCTTTTATTTATTTTTCGTCCGGAGTCTCATCCCGACTTGTGGGGGAATCATAGTCTCCATCATCCTTTCCTCATTGGGACAATGCTCTAATAATGATGATCATCACACTTTTATTTTTCTTACAACTCAACGATACTTAGAACAAAATATGACTCTATATGAATGCCTTCGGCGGTGTACCGGGATATGCAATATGACAATGATGGAGTGTGTCATAATAAATGGAATGGTGGAAAGTTGCATGGCAATATATCTCGGAATGGCTATGGAAATGCCATCATAGGTAGGTATGGTGGCTGTTTTGAGGAAGGTATATGGTAGGTGTATGATACCGGCGAAGGGTGCGCGGTATTAGAGAGGCTAGCAAAGGTGGAAGGATGGGAAAAGTGCATATAATCCATGGACTCAACATTAGTCATAAAGAACTCATATACTTGTTGCAAAAATCTAGAAGTTATCAAAGCAAAGTATTACGTGCATGCTCCTAGGGGGATAGATTGGTAGGAAAAGACCATCGCTCGTGCCCGACCGCCACTCATAAGGAAGACAATCAATAAATAAATCATGCTCCGACTTCATCACATAATGGTTCACCATACGTGCATGCTACGGGAATCACAAACTTTAACACAAGTATTCTTTAAATTCACAACCACTCAACTAGCATGACTCTAATATGATCACCTCCATATCTCAAAACAATTATCATGCTTCAATCTTTTCTTAGTATTCAACACACTCAAAAGAAAGTTTCACAAATCTTGAATACCAAGCATATTATTATTAAGCAAATTACCATGCTATTAAGACTCTCAAAATGATTTAAGTGAAGCATGAGAGATCAATAGTTTCTTTAAAACAAATCTACCACCGTGCTCTAAAAGATCTAAGTGAAGCACATAGAGCAAAATTATAACGCTCAAAAGATATAAGTGAAGCACATAGAGCAAAATTACATAGCTCAAAAGATATAAGTGAAGCACATAGAGTATTCTATCAAATTCTAATTCATGTATGGCTCTCTCAAAAGGTGTGTACAGTTGATTGTGGCACACTAAAGCACAAAGACACAAATAATACAAGACGCTCCAAGCAAAACACATATCATGTTGGTGAATAAAAATATAGCTCCAAGTAAATTACCGATGGAAGTGGACGAAAGAGGAGATGCCTTCCGGGGCATCCCCAAGCTTTGACTTTTTGGTGTCCTTGGATTATCTTGGGGGTGCCATGGGCATCCCCAAGCTTAGGCTCTTGCCGCTCCTTGTTCCATAATCCATCACAAGAATTCACCCAAAACTTGAAAACTTCACAACACAAAACTTAAAATAGAAAACTCGTGAGCTCCGTTAGCGAAAGAAAACAAAAGACCACTTCAAGGTACTGTAATGAACTCATTCTTTATTTATATTGGTGTTAAACCTAATTTATTCCAACTTCTCTATGGATTATAAACTATTTTACTAACCATAGATTCATCAAAATAAGCAAACAACACACGAAAAACAGAATCTGTCAAAAACAGAACAGTATGTAGTAATCTGTAGCTAGCGCAAGATATGGAACCCCAAATATTCTAAATAAATTTATGGAAGTGAGGAATTTATCTATAAATCATCTGCAAAAATAATTAACTAAATATCACTCTCCAAATAAAAATGACAGCAGTTCTCGTAAGCGCTAAAGTTTCTGTTTTTTTACAGCAAGTTCAACAAGACTTTCCCTGAGTCTTCCCAACGGTTCTACTTGGCACAAACACTAATTAAACACAAAAAACACAACCAAAACAGAGTCAAAATAATGTATTTATTACTAAACAGGAGAAAAAAGCAAGGAATAAAAATAAAATTGGGTTGCCTCCCAACAAGCGCTATCGTTTAACGCCCCTAGCTAGGCATAAAAGCGAGGATAGATCTAGGTATTGCCATCTTTGGTAGGCAATCCATAAGTGGCTCTCATGATAGTTTCATATGGCAATTTTATTTTGTTTCTTGGAAAGTGTTCCATGCCCTTTTTTAATGTAAATTGAAATCTAATATTCCCTTCCTTCATATCAATAATCGCACCAACCATTCTAAGGAAAGGTCTACCAAGAATAATAGGGCAAGAAGGATTGCAATCTATATCAAGAACAATGAAATCTACGGGCACATAATTTATATTTGCAACAATAAGAACATCATTAATTATTCCCATAGGTTTCTTAATAGTAGAATCCGCAAGATGCAAGTTTAGAGAGCAATCATCAAAATCGCAGAAATCTAGCAAATCACACAAAGTTTTGGGGATAGTGGAAACACTAGCACCCAAATCACACAAAGCATAAAACTCATGATCTTTAATTTTAATTTTAATAGTTGGTTCCCACTCATCATAGAGTTTTCTAGGGATAGAAACTTTCAAGTCAAGTTTTTCTTCATAAGATTGCATCAAGGCATCAACAATATGTTCGGTGAAGGCTTTCTTTTGACTATAAGCATGTGGAGAATTTAGCACGGATTGCAACAAGGAAATACAATCAATTAAAGAGCAACTTTCATAATTAAATTCCTTGAAATCCAATATAGTGGGTTTAGCAACATCTAGATTTTTATTTCTTTCAATCCCACTTTCATCAATTTCATCATAAAGATCTAAATACTCCGAATTTTTAGAACGCCTTCTAGGTAAAGGAAGATCATATTCAGTTTCATCAAGATTCGTGTTGCAAAACAGAGATTTAATAGGAGACACATCAATAACTTTTAGATCTTCATCTTGATTTTCATAGGAATTGGAAGAACACGCTTTAATAAAGGCATCTTTGGAAGCACGCATCCTAGCGGTTCTTTCCTTGCACTCATCAATGGAAATTCTCATGGCTTTGAGAGACTCATTGATATCATGCTTAGGAGGAATAGATCTAAGCTTTAAAGAATCAACCTCAAGAGAAATTCTATAACCGTTCCTAGCCAAATCATTAACTTTAAGCAATTTCTCTTCAAGCAAAGCATTAAAATTCTTTTGTGAATTCATGAACTCTTTAACACTATTCTCAAATTCAGAGGGCATCTTATTATAATTTCCATAAGAGTTGTTGTAGGAATTCCCATAATTATTGGAAGGATTACTAGGATATGGCCTAGGATTAAAATTCCCTCTATAAGTGATTTCCACAAAAGTGCCTCCCGCGGCCGAATCTAAAAGATTTCTAGAAGCAAAATTCAATCCGGCATAAAAAATTTGTATAATCATCCACAAATTCAAACCATGAGTAGGGCAATTATGTATCATTAATTTCATTCTCTCCCAAGCTTGTGCAACATGTTCATGATCAAGTTGCTTAAAGTTCATAATATCGTTTCTAAGAGAGATGATCTTAGCGGGAGGGAAATACTTAGAGATAAAAGCATCTTTGCACTTGTTCCAAGAATCAATACTATTTTTAGGCAAAGACGAAAACTAAGCTTTAGCACGATCTCTAAGCGAAAAAGGAAATAGCTTCAATTTAACGACATCATTATCGAAATATTTTTTTCTTTTGCATATCACATAAATCAACGAAGCTATTCAGATGAGTAGCGGCATCTTCACTAGGAAGGCCGGCGAATTGATCTTTCATAACAAGATTAAACAAAGCAGTATTGATTTCACAAGATTCAGTATTGGCAAGAGGAGCAATCGGAGTGCTAAGGAAATCATTATTATTGGTATTGGTGAAGTCACACAATTTGGTAGTATCTTGAGCCATCGCGACAAACAAGCAATCCGACACACGAGCAAACAAAAGGCAAGCGGGCAAAAAGAGGCAAATAGAGAGGGAGGATAGAGAGAGAGAGGGCAAATAAAACGGCAAGGGTGAAGTGGGGGAGAGGAAAATGAGAGGCAAATGGCAAATAATGTAATGCGATAGATAGGGATTGTGATGGGTACTTGGTATGTTGACTTTTTGCGTAGACTCCCCGGCAACGGGACCAGAAATTCTTCTTGCTATCTCTTGAGCTTGCGTTGGATTTCCCTGAAGAGGAAGGGATGATGCAGCAGAGTAGCGTAAGTATTTCCCTCAGTTTTTGAGAACCAAGGTATCAATCCAGTAGGAGGCCACGCTCAAGTCCCTCGTACCTGCACAAAACGATAGCTACTCGCAACCAACGCGACTAGGGGTTGTCAATCCCTTCACAGTCACTTACGAGAGTGAGATCTGATAGATATAATATTTTTGGTATTTTTGGTACAGAGATGCAAAGTGAAAAGTAAAAGGCAAAGTAAAAAAGCAAAGCAAGATTAAAGTGATGGAGATTGATATGATGAGAATAGACCCGGGGCCATAGGTTTCACTAGTAGCTTCTCTCAAGAGCATAAGTATTCTACGGTGGGTGAACAAATTACTGTTGAGCAATTGACAGAATTGAGCATAGTTATGAGAATATCTAGGCATGATCATGTATATAGGCATCACGTCCGTGACAAGTAGACCGAAACGATTCTGCATCTACTACTATTACTCCACTCATCGACCGCTATCCAGCATGCATCTAGAGTATTAAGTTAAAAACAGAGTAACGCTTTAAGCAAGATGACATGATGTAGAGAGATAAATTCATGCAATATGAAATAAACCCTATCTTGTTATCCTCGATGGCAACGATGCAATACGTGCCTTGCTGCCCCTTCTGTCACTGGGAAAGGACACCGCAAGATCGAACCCAAAGCTAAGCACTTCTCCCATGGCAAGAACTACCAATTTAGTTGGCCAAACCAAACGAATAATTCGAAGAGACTTGCAAAGATAACCAATCATACATAAAAGAATTTAGAGAAGATTCAAACATTATTCATAGATAGACTTGATCATAAACCCACAATTCATCGATCTCAACAAACACACCGCAAAAAGAAGATTACATCGAATAGATCTCCACAAGAGAGGGGGAGAACTTTGTATTGAGATCCAAAAGAGAGAAGAAGCCATCTAGCTACTAACTATGGACCCGAAGGTCTAAGGTAAACTACTCACACTTCATCGGAGAGGCTATTATGATGTAGAAGCCCTCCGTGATGACGGCCCTCTCCGGCGGAGCTCCGGAACAGGCCCCAAGATGGGATCTCATGGATACAGAAAGTTGCGGTGGTGGAATTAGGTTTTTGGCTCCTGTTCTGATCGTTTGGGGGTACATAGGTATATATAGGAGGAAGGAGTACGTCGGTGGAGCACCGAGGGGCCCACGAGGCAGGGGGCGCGCCCTAGGGGGGTAGGCGCGCCCCCACCCTCGTGAACGCCTCTTTGACTCCTTGGAGTAGGGTCCAAGTCTCCTGGATCACGTTCGGTGAGAAAATCACGTTCCCGAAGGTTTTATTCCGCTTGGACTCCGTTTGATATTTTGTTTCTCCGAAATACTGAAATAGGCAAAAAAAACAGCAATTCTGGGTTGGGCCTCCGGTTAATAGGTTAGTCCCAAAAATAATATAAAAGTGGAAAATAAAGCCCAATACAGTCCAAAATAGTAGATAATATAGCATGGAGCAATCAAAAATTATAGATACGTTGGAGACGTATCAAGGAGCAGGGCGAACGCGGCGAAGATGTCGGGAGGACGAGGAGGCTGACGCTGGAGATGTCACTGAGCTCGACCGAAGAGGAGGGAGAGGAGACAGGCAGCACGGCGGGGGGGACCTTGGCTGAGGAGGCCAAACCACGCGACCAACCCGCACCCGCACCCCCGCGCCCCGGAGGAGGGTCTCGCGAGGGGGAGCGGCTGCGGCTAGAGCGCTCATCGTCGTCCTCCGGGTCCTCGTGATGGGAGGGGCGCGGACGGCGGTAGTGGGAGTCGTTGCAGTTGTCCGTGCTGCCCCCATCAAAGTGGCCATCAGCGAGGAGTCGAGGGCGACCAATGTGGTTGGGAGGCTTGGGGTAGATCATGAGGTCGAATCCCTGGTCGTTGAAGAAAACCCGGACGATGACACGGAGAGTGGAGGAGTCGAGGCACTTGACCTTGACACAGACCTCCTCCTCTTTGCGGAGGGAGAGCTCATCCACCACCACCACCTTGCCCAATATCTTGGACATACTGCGGATCGCCTTCTCAGAGCGGGCGATGTCGGGGAGGCCAGCTATGAGGATCCATGCAGTGTCCAGCACGGCAACTACCTTAGGGTCCATCAGGGGCTCAGAGATTTTGACGACGAGCTTCGTGAGGGCGAGGGTGATGTCGTCGCTACGGGTGCAGAGGCCCAGGCTTAGGGCATCGGGGAAGACCACGGTGAAGGAGCTGTCCGAGGTCGGGGTCACCTGCCAATCCAAGACGCGACGGCAGAGGTGGTTGAGTTCTGCCTCGATCATCTCCGGCGAAGCGACCCCGGCCCCTGATACGTCTCCAACGTATCTATAATTTTTGATTGCTCCATGCTATTATATTATCTGTTTTGGATGTTAATGGGCTTTATTTTACACTTTTATATCATTTTTGGGACTAACCTTGTCGGTGTACAAAAATAGGGGCGCATCTTTGTACCCGTTTTTCTATGCACGGGCAGTCAGAGCCGCGCCCACGACCACACCAAGCAGAACAGGGAGGTGAGCCAAAGTAAGATCGAAGCCCAAGACGATCAAAGCAACGCCAAGGCCAAGACCACAAAGAGCAGATGGACGAAGCGAGTTCCCTCGGCAAGACCCTTGCCGGGTGTCCTCAGCAGCCCCGGCAAGACTCTTGCCGGGGTAGCTCGCCCCGCACCAACAGAGCGAGCCACCCTTGAGCCCACGGCCCCCAGTGACATCATCAGCATGGGGCTAGGGCTCGGGAAGGCACCCCTGTGGTGGCATGGAGATCTTTGTGAAGACATATTCAACATCAGATTAGAAGACGACGATTCTCGGCAAGATCCTTGCCGAGGAAGGCCAGTAGACCCCTGGCAAGATCCTTGCCGGGGACGACAATACGCCACGGCGAGGCCCTTGCCGGGCTACCCGGCAAGGCCCTCGCGAAAGACGCCGGCAAGGCCACCGCCAAGCCGACGTCAACCAAGCTTCCACCGTCGTTCACATGCAGCTGCCAGCCCAACCAGCTGGGCGGGCACCTGCGTGGCAACATGCAGCTCCCAGGCCAACTCATCAAGCGCCTGCGTGGCGGCATGCAGATCTTCGTGAAGGCTCCACCACCGTGCCAACACAGCTGCCTGCCTGCCTACATGGCACCACATGCATCCCTGGCCAAGGCGCGTGTCGAAGCAAGGAGGAGCGGCGACGGACGGGACGGGCCTCACCCCCGTCCCCGGTAAAGCAAGAGGACACCTAAGCGATGCATTAAATGCACCTTGTCCTGTAATACAAGGGATAACCTCGTGCCACTGTAGACCTTTCCACCTCCTGTGTGCCACTGTGGCAACCCCTTTTTCCTATAAAAGGAGGCCCGAGGCGACCAGGAGAGGGATTCGGCTCTTTGGAACCACACGCTGACTACAGCTAGTTCGAGAGCTCAAGAACTCTCAGAAATACACCCACCAAAGCAGGACTAGGGTTTTACGCATCCTCGCGGCCTGAACCAGGGTAAATGATCCTTGTGCTGTCTACTAGCCCTGCTCTCCTCACAACCCTGCGCCCCAGCAACCGTAGTAGGGATTCTTGTGATCCCATAGGTGTCGTTCTTAACCCCGACAAACCTATTAACCGGAGGCCCAGCTCAAATTGCTGTTTTTTTGCCTATTTCAGTGTTTCGCAGAAAAGGACTATCAAACGAAGTCCAAACGGAATGAAACCTTTGGGAACATGATTTTCTCAACAAACGTGATCCAGGAGACTTGGAGTGGGAGTCAAGAAACAATCGATGAGGCCACGAGGCAGGGGGCGCGCCTACCCCCCGGGGCACGCCCTCCACCCTTGTGGGCCCCTCATTGCTCCACCGACCTACTTCTTCCTCCTATATATATATCAATGTACCCCCCAAACATCCAGGAGCACCACGAAAACCTAATTCCACCGCCGCAACCTTCTGTACCCGAGAGATGCCATCTTGGGGCCTTTTCCGGAGCTCCGCCGGAGGGGGCATTGATCACGGAGGGCCTCTACATCAACTCCATGGCCTCTCCGGTGATGTGTGAGTAGTTTACTTCAGACCTACGGGTCCATAGTTATCTCTTTGGATCTCAATACAAAGTTCTCCTCGGTCTTCTTGGAGATCTATTCGATGTAATCTTCTTTTGCGGTGTGTTTGTCGAGATCCGATGAATTGTGGGTTTATGATCAAGTTTATCTATGAACAATATTTGAATCTCCTCTGAATTCTTTTATGTATGATTGGTTTATCTTTGCAAGTCTCTTCGAATCATCAGTTTGGTTTGGCCTACTAGATTGATCTTTCTTGCAATGGGAGAAGTGCTTAGCTTTGGGTTCAATCTTGCGGTGTCCTTTCCCAGTGACAGCAGGGGCAGCAAGGCACGTATTGTATTGTTGCCATCGAGGATAAAAGATGGGGTTTATATCATATTGCATGAGTTTATCCCTCTACATCATGTCATCTTACTTAAAGCATTACTCTATTCTTATGAACTTAATACTCTAGATGCATGTTGGATAGTGGTCGATGTGTGGAGTAATAGTAGTAGATGCAGAATCGTTTCGGTCTACTTGTCGCGGACGTGATGCCTATATACATGATCATACCTAGATATTCTCATAACTATGCTCAATTCTATCAATTGGTCGACAGTAATTCGTTTACCCACCGTAATACTTATGCTCTTGAGAGAAGCCACTAGTGAAACCTATGGCCCCCAGGTCTATCTTCCATCATATTAATCTTCCAACACTTAGCTATTTCTATTGCCGTTTATTTACTTTGCATCTTTATTTCTCTTTATCATAAAAATACCAAAAATATTATCTTATTGATAACCCACAAGTATAGGGGGTTGCAACAGTTTTCGAGGGTAGAGTATTCAACCCAAATTTATTGATTCGACACAAGGGGAGCCAAAGAATATTCTCAAGTATTAGCAGCTGAGTTGTCAATTCAACCACACCTGGAAACTTAATATCTGCAGCATAGTGTTTAGTAGCAAAGTAATATGATAGTAGTGGTAACGGTAGCAAAAGGTAATGATAGCAATAGCAACGGAAAAGTAAATAAGCGAAGGACAATATATGGAAATCTCGTAGGCAATGGATCGGTGATAGAGAATTATGCCAGATGCGGTTCATCATGTAACAATCATAACCTAGGGTGACATAGAACTAGCTCCAGTTCATCAATGTAATGTAGGCATGTATTCCGAATATAGTCATACGTGCTTATGGAAAAGAACTTGCATGACATCTTTTGTCCTCCCTCCCGTGGCAGCGGGGTCCTTATGGAAACTAAGGGATATTAAGGCCTCCTTTTAATAGAGTACCAGAACAAAGCATTAACACATAGTGAATACATGAACTCCTCAAACTACGGTCATCACCGGTAAGTATCCCGATTATTGTCACTTCGGGGTTAACGGATCATAACACATAATAGGTGACTATAGACTTGCAAGATAGGATCAAGGACTCTCATATATTGATGAAAAACATAATAGGTTCAGATCTGAAATCATGGCACTCGGGCCCTAGTGACAAGCATTAAGCATAGCAAAGTCATAGCAACATCAATCTCAGAACATAGTGGATACTAGGGATCAAACCCTAACAAAACTAACTCGATTACATGATAAATCTCATCCAACCCATTACTGTCCAGCAAGCCTACGATGGAATTACTCACGCACGGCGGTGAGCATCATGAAATTGGTGATGGAGGATGGTTGATGATGACGATGGCGACGGATTCCCCTCTCCAGAGCCCCGAACAGACTCCAGATCAGCCCTCCCGAGAGGTTTTAGGGCTTGGCGGTGGCTTTGTATCGTAGAACGCGATGAATCCTTCTCTTTGATTTTTTTCTCCCCGAAACACAATATATAGAGTTGGAGTTGGAGTCGGAGGAGCACCAGGGGGCCCACGAGGTAGGGGGTGCGCCCTAGGGGGGCAGACGCACCCCCCCACCCTCGTGGACAGGTGGTGGGCCCCCTGGCATTCATCTTTTGCAGGTATTTTTTATATTTTCCAAAAAGTTGCTCCGTGAAGTTTCAGGTCATTCTGAGAACGTTTGTTTCTGCACATAAATAACACCATGGTAATTCCGCTGAAAACAACGTCAGTCTGGGTTAGTTCCATTCAAATCATGCAAGTTAGAGTCCAAAACAAGGGCAAAAGTGTTTGGAAAAGTAGATACGATGGAGACGTATCAACTCCCCCAAGCTTAAACATTTGCTTGTCCTCAAGCAATTCAGTTGATAAACTGAAAGTGATAAAGAAAAACTTTTACAAACTCTGTTTGCTCTTGTTGTTATAAATATGTAAAGCCAGCATTCAAGTTTTCAGCAAAGATTATAACTAACCACATTCACAATAACGCATAGGTCTCAAATTTACTCATATCAATGGCATAATCAACTAGCGAGCCATAATAATAAATCTCGGATGACAACACTTTCTCAAAACAATCATAATATGATATGACAAGATGGTATCTCGCTAGCCCTTTCTGAGACCGCAAAACATAAATGCATAGCACCTTTAAAGATCAAGGGCTGACTAGACATTGTAATTCATGGTAAAAGAGATCCTGTCAAGTCATACTCAATGTAAACTAACAGTAATGAATGCAAATGACAGAGGTGCTCTCCAACTGGTGCTTTTTAATAAGAGGATGATGACTCAGCATAAAAGTAAAATAGATAGGCCCTTCACAGAGAGAAGCATGGATTTGTAGAGGTGCTAGTGCTCGATTTTGAAACAGAGGTGAATAATATTTTGAGCGGTATACTTTCATTGTAAACATAACAACCAAGGGATGGCAATATCTTCCATGCTACACACATTATAGGTGGTTCCCAAACAGAATGGTAAAGTTTATACTCCCCCTTCCACCAACAAGCATCAATCCATGGCTTGCTCGAAACAACGAGTGCCTCCAACTAACAAGAGTCCCAGGGGGAGTTTTGTTTGCAATTATTTGATTTAGTTTGCATAAAGCATGGGACCGGGCATCCCGGTGACCAGCCATTTATCTCGTGAGTGAGGAGCGGAGTCCACTCCTCTTGAGAATAACCCGCCTAACATGGAAGATACGGACAGCCCTAGTTGATACATGAGCTATTCGAGCATACAAAACAGGATATTTATTTGAAGGTTTAGAGTTTGGCATATACAAATTTACTTGGAATGGTAGGTAGATACCGTATATAGGTAGGTATAGTGGACTCATTAGGAATAACTTTGGGGTTTATGGAGTTGGATGCACAAGCAGTATTCCCACTTAGTACAAGTGAAGGCTAGCAAAAGACTGGGAAGCGACCAACTAGAGAGCGACAACAGTCATGAAAATGCATTAAAATTAATTGACACCGAATGTAAGCATGAGTAGGATATAATCCACCATGTACATAAATATCGTGGAGGCTATGTTGATTTTGTTTCAACTACATGCGTAAACATGTGCCAAGTCAAGTCACTTAAATCATTCAGAGTAGGATACCACCTTATCATACCACATCATAACCATTTTAATAGCATGTTGGCACGCAAGGTAAACCATTATTACTCATAGCTAATCAAGCATGGCACAAGAAACTATGATCTCTAGTTGTCATTGCAAACATGTTTATTCATAATAGGCTGAATCAGCAACGATGAACTAATGATATTTACAAAAACAAGAGAGGTCGAGTTCATACCAGCTTTTCTCATCTCAGTCAGTCCATCATATATCATCATAATTGCCTTTCACTTGCACGACCGAATGATGTGAATAATAATAACAGTGCACGTGCATTGGACTAAGCTGGAATCTGCAAGCATTCAATAAACAGGAGAAGACAAGGCAATATGGGCACTTTTGTCAGATCAACAATAATACATATAAGAGCCACTTCAACAATTTAATTATGGCCTTCTCCTATCGACCCCCAAAGAAAAGAAAAGAAATAAAACTATTTACACGGGAAAGCTCCCAACAAGCAAAAGAAGAACAGGAAACCTTTTTGGATTTTCTTTTTAATTACTACTACAAGCATGGAAAGTAAACTAATTAAAAGCTACAACTAATTTTTTTGGTTTTTCTTAAGGTTAATCAAACACACAAGAAGAAGGCATAAAAAGGAAAATAAACTAGCATGGATGATACAATGAAAAAGTATGAGCACCGACATCTAGCAGTGAGTGTGTGAACATGAATGTAATGTCGGTGGGAAATATGTACTCCCCCAAGCTTAGACTTTTGTCCTAAGTTGGTCTATGGCCACGGCTGGCCTGGCGGATATCCATAATAATAGTTGGGGTCGTACTGAGATGTAGTGGCTATCGCCTCCTGAGCTGCAGCGTGGCGGCGAGCGGCCTCCTCCCTCCTCTCGTACTCATCTGCCTCCTCTCTGGTAATAACATATCTTCCTTTTGCCTGATAATCAAAGAAGGCAGGAGCAAGGAGAGTAATATGGATAGCATGGCGTCTGTCAAAGATTAAACGATACTGGAGAGGTGATTCATTCCTCTCGACAAACTGGTGGTGAACCATAGCATTAAAGTCTAGGTAAGCAGGGGTAATTCAATATCATCTTCGCGTATGGTACACCAAGAAAATTAGCTATGCGGGTTGCATAAATTCCACCAAAGAAATCTCCATTAAATCTATTAAGATGCAACCTACGTGCAACAATGGCTCCCAAATTATAAGATTTGTCTTCTAACACAGCACTCCTAAAAATACTGTGGTCAGGGACACACATGTGACATGCCTCATCTTTACCATTAATGCATCTACCTATGAAGAGAGCAAAATAATGTATAGCAGGAAAGTGAATGCTCCCTATGGTAGCTTGTGTTATATCTCTAGATTCTCCCACAGTTATACTAGCAAGAAAATCTCTAAATTCAGATTTGCGAGGATCCCTTATACTACCCCATTGTGGAAGTTTGCAAGCAGTGGTAAAATCCTCTAAGTCCATAGTGTAAGAATTATCATAAAGATCAAACAGGACAGTTGGAGAATTACGTGAAGATGAAAATTCAAACCTCCTCACAAAGGAACTAGTGAGATAGTGATACTGGCTGTACTTTTCTTCCTCGAAGCTCACAAGATCGGCGTTACACAAATATGCGTTAAATTCTTCTTTAATTCCCGCTCGATCCATAAAATTTTCCAAAGGCCATTCACAAGGACGCACCGGAGCGTCTCTTGGTGGCTCTTCATCAGCATCACGCATTGCAAACCTGGGTCCTTGCTTCCTTGGAGAACCACCTTGGAACATTTTCCTAAGCATATTTCTTCCTCTGAAAAATTTCTGAAATTTTTAGTAACTTCAAAATAAAAGTAAACCAAACTCAATAATATTGATAGCAACTACTCATACAAGACCCTAGGGCCTATATCATGCATCAAAACTACTTTTGACCATATAAATTTGACATGCAAGCTCAAGAACAGGGTCACCTAAGCAGCAAAAATTTGCAATTAATAAAGCACTAGAACAAAAACTAATTGGACCAATGGAGGAGTCACATACCAAGGAACAATCTCTCCAAGTAGTTTTGTGAGAGGTGCTTTGAGCAAGGAGATCGAAAATGGCAGCAAAACGAGTTTGGACTCGGGTTTGAGCTGGTTATTCGTGTTTGGGGGAGGAAGAAGAAGTGTATGGGTGAAAGGATAAGTGGAGGAGGGCCACCGTCGGCCCACGAGGCAAGGGGGCGCACCCAGGGGGTAGGGCGCGCCCTCCACCCTCGTGGGCAGGTGTTGACCCCCCCTACTGTGTTCTCAGTGCCAAATATTCTCAAATATTCTAGAAAAAATCATATTTAAATTTCAGGGCATTTGGAGAACTTTTATTTTCGGGGTATTTTTATATTGCACGGATAATCAGATAACAGACAGAAAAATATTATTTTTATTTTATTTAATATAAATAACAGAAAGTAAAAGTGGGGTACAGAAGGTTGTGCCTTCTAGTTTCATCCATCTCATGATCATCAAAAGGAATCCACTAGCAAGGTTGATCAAGTCTTGTTAACGAACTCATGCCGAATAACATGGAATCGGAGAAATTTCGAATAACACTATGTTACCTCAATGGGGATATGCACATCCCCAATAATAAGAATATCATATTTCTTCTTGACAGTAGGAAGAGGAAATTCAAAACCTCCAAATATAATCGACGGAATTTTTCCAATAGAGTTGATACTATGAACTTGAGGTTGTTTCCTCGAAAATAGAAATATCATTTGGATTCTCAGGTGTTTCAGTAATAGGTTCACTAGAAGCATGCAAAGTCCTATCATTTTTCTTTTTCTTCTTTTTAGAAGAACTAGGTGCATCTATATTATTTCTCTGAGAATCTTGCTCAGTTCTTTTAGGATGGCCTTCAGGATACAAAGGTTCCTGAGTCATTCTACCACCTCTAGTCATAACTCTAGCAGGATTATCATTATCCTTACTATTCAATTCATTGAGCAAATCATTTTGAGCCTTAAGTACTTGTTCTACTTGAGTGGTAACCATAGAAGCATGTTTACTAATAAGTTTAAGTTCACCATTAAAATTAGTGTTCGGAGGGCAGGGGGAGGGGGTCGAGGCCGGCGGCGAGCGCCGGTGGGTGGCGGCGAGGGGAGGGGATGGGAGGGATCTGGATCGCGGAGCGCTAGGGTTCGTTGCGCGGGGGAGAGAGCAGAT
>NC_041390.1:109899360-109908615 GCF_002162155.2 Triticum dicoccoides
GATGAGGAGCAGGTCGGGGCGGCGGCGCGTCGAGATCCAGAGGGAGGGAGTGGGTTGGGGGCGGCGCGTAGAGATCCATAGGGAGGGAGAGGCTGAGAGCGCTAGGGTTCGCTGCACGTGGAGAGAGAGGAGTGGTATGCGGTGGGTTTTTTAGGGGTAGATCGCGGTGGGTGGGTGAGAGGGTGAGCTGCGGGCCGTTGGATCTGGGAGCATCCGACGGTGATTTATCCGCGATCCGCGTGAGAGGCCCCTGGACCAATCAGAACGCAGTATACAGATATGATATTTGACCATTTCAATTGGTCGTAATCGACTAAAAGTAAGGTGCTAAATCATTTTAACTATTTTATTATGACCTGAAAAATTAAAAAAATCTTCTCATTATGTCAGCAAATTTGACTAGAGTTTTAAGAAATAATCACAAATTGAAATAAGACAAATATTTTTTAAAAAAGTTATTAGAAATGAGTTTTTTTAAATCATTTTTTATTTTTCGAGTGTCCAAAATGAGTTCTTTTGTGAAGGACCTATAATATATTTGTTGCAAAATTGGACCAAATTAATTTTCTAAAATACTAGAACATATTTATTGCACAATTGACCAAATGGTTGGGTGTAAAAAGTTTTGATCCACCTCTCGTGAAAAAGACAAATTTCTGCCGATTTAGTTGGAAGTGGGTCAAATTTGAACTGTAGCTACCTCGTAGTTTGCTCTTTATTTTTTCCAAAAATCATTTCTGGGTACATAAGTATCTATTTAATCAGAGAAACACCAAAAAAATTCCAAGATTCAACCACTACCTAGGAACGGTCATTCCCGCCGTTTTGACCGCATTTTGAAACGGGCATAAAAAATTCAAAAAAAATCAAAAAAAAAGTGGGAAACCTTCGCATTGTGTCTTTATATGTGGCCAAGTTCCCAGGAAAAATAAAAACTTGTAATACGGCATTTATTTTAAAAAAGTGTTCTCAGAAACGAGCTATCACATATGGAGATCAATGGCTTTCAAGTCAAATGATCAATCTTATGGCCACATTCATGGCATAGTTTGTTCAAATGATCTCATATTGTGCACAAGGGTGCATATTGGAATGGCAAACAATGTTGCCTAAGGAACTTTTCATTTTCTTTGGACAAAAAAACCATTTTCCATTTTTCGAGTGCCCAAAAGGAGGTTTTTTTGTGAAGGACCTATAATATATTTGTTGCAAAATTGTACCAAATCAATTTTCTAAAATACTAGGACATATTTAATGCACAATTGACCAAATGGTTGGGTGTAAAAAGTTTTTATCCACCTCTCATGAAAAAGACAAATTTCCACCGATTCAGTAGGAAGCGGGTCAAATTTGAACTGCAGCTGCCTCATAGTTTGCTCTTTATTTTTTCAAAAAATCATTTCTAGATACATAAGTATCTATTTAATTAGAGAAACATCAAAAGTTTTCCAAGATTCAACCACTAGCTAGGAACGGTCAAACCCGCCGTTTTGACCGCATTTTGAAACGGGCATAAAAAATTCAAAAAAATATCAAAAATTTGGGAAACCTTCGCATTGTGTCATTATATGTGACCAAGTTTCCAGGAAAAATAATAAACTTGAAATACGGTAATTATTTTTAAAAAGTGTTCTCAGAAGTGAGTTATCATGCATGAAGATTCATGGCTTTCAAGCCAAATAATCAATCTTATGGCCACATTCATGGCATAGTTTGTTCAAATGATCTCATATTATGCACAAGGGTTCATATTGGAATGGCAAACAATGTTTCCTAAGGGACTTTTTATTTTCTTTGCACGGAAAATTCATTTTTCATTTTCCGAGTGCCCGAATTGAGTTCTTTTTGTGAAGGACCTACCATATATTTGTTGCAAAATTGGAACAAATCAATTTTCTAAAATACTAGGCCATATTTGATTCACAATTGACCAAATGGTTGGGTGTCAAAAGCCTTGATCCACCTCTGGTGAAAAAGACAAATTCCCGCCGATTCAGTAGGAAGCGGGTCAAATTTGAACTGCAGCTGCCTCATAGTTTGCTCTTTATTTTTTCAAAAAATCATTTCTAGATACAGAAGTATCTATTTAATTAGAGAAACATCAAAAGTTTTTCAAGATTCAACCACTAGCTAGTAACGGGCAAACCCGCCGTTTTGACCGCATTTTGAAATGGGCATAAAAAATTCAAAAAAATCAAAAATTTGGGAAACCTTCGCATTGTGTCATTATATGTGACCAAGTTTCCAGGAAAAATTATAAACTTGTAATACGGCAATTATTTTTAAAAAGTGTTCTCAGAAATGAGTTATCATGCGTGAAGATTCATTGCTTTCAAGCCAAATGATCAATCTTATGGCCACATTCATGACATAGTTTTTTTCAAATGATCTCATATTATGCACAAGGGTGCATATTGGAATGGCAAACAATGCTGCCTAAGGGACTTTTTATTTTCTTTGCACAGAAAATTCATTTTCCATTTTCCGAGTGCCCGAATTGAGTTCTTTTTGTGAAGGACCTACCATATATTTGTTGCAAAATTGGACCAAATCATTTTTATAAAATATTAGGCCATATTTAATGCATAATTGACAAAATGGTTTGGTGTCAAAAGTTTTGATCCACCACTTGTGAAAAAGACAAATTTCTGCCGATTCAGTAGGAAGCGGGTCAATTTTGAACTGCATCTACCTTATTGTTTGCTCTTTATTTTTTCCAAAAACCATTTCTAGTCACATAACTATCTATTTAATCATAAATACATGGTTTGGTGGCGATACGTCGAGGTTTGGATGTGGCCCAGGGCCCCAACTCCAAAGCGCGTAAACTCGCATGCCCGTCGCGTGGTCACCGCGTGACCTTGGCGTTGTCATGCGTTCTGGGAGGCCTAGGCATGTCTAGTGGGTTGGGCACTCCCCAGGTAGGTGCTAGGAAGAAAATTACAATAGAAGAATCTCACGAGGAGACTGACCTATGCTCAAAGATGAATTAGCAGCCAAGTGTTTGATTAGCGGTACGGGAAATGCACATGGCCAATGCACATGAGTTTTGGCTGAGGATGATCATCTACTAAGGAGAATGTCTTCACAAATTTTTATCTCAAAAGGAGGATCCTAGGTGGTACTTGCTTTGCAAAGTACCACACTGGACAAAAATATGAATGTTGAAGCTGGGCTCAAAATAATGAATGGATTGAGCTGAAATTTGGTGGAGGATGGTTATTTGGGAATAGGAAAGCATTGTAGAAAATTGATACCATTTGGACATGCCAAAGTAGTACTTACTTCACAATGCTCTTCTATGGACGGAAACTTGGGAAAACTAGTGAGAGAGATTGGATAAATGAAATGACCTCAAAATTGGCGTAGGTAAGTTACATAGGTTTGGTCATGTGCTGGTAAATTTTCAGATCATTTGGGTAAGCCTAGCTAGTACTTACTTCACAAAGCTTCCCTCGAGGTAGAAACTTTGGAAATTTCCTGAGAAAGATTCACTAGGAAAATTGAGCTGAATATTATCATGTGGCAATTATTTTGGTATGGAAGAGTGCCCAAAAAGTTTGAGGGTAATAGGAGGGGTCTAGATAACACTTGCTTTGCAACGTGCCAATCTGGCCATAAAATATAAATTGAACCTGGGCTCACATAGATGATTTGACTGAGCTGCAATTTGGAGGAGGGTGATAATTTGGGCATAGGAAGGAACTGTATAAATTTCATGTCATTTCGATATATAAAAAAGGTACTTCCTTCACAATGCTTCTAGGTGGACAAAAACTTTGGAAATTTGCCGAGGAAGATTTGCTAGGCAAATGGAGCTGAATTTTGTCATGCGGTAATGATTTGGATAGAAAATAGTGCCCAAAAATTCTGAGGGCAATCAAGAATATATAAATAGCACTTCCTTCATAAAGTGTTGTTGTGAACAGAATAGGAAAATGAATATTGTTGAATTAGTTTTGAACTAAGCAAGGAAGGGTTTTTACATATTTGATGAAGATATGACCCGAACAATTTATGAGATTTTTTTGGGAATTTTGGAAATGACAGAAATATAGGTTGCTTCACAACCTAGGGCAAAAATCGACACATGGACATGACACATAGGCAAAACTGATGAGGTCGCGCCAAGTCATACCAATCCACCACAATTTACAAGGTTATGACCATCTATATTGGTCATGATCAGCTAGAAATAAGGCAGCGGACTAGTGCTGTCTACTTTATGACCATTTCGTGTAAGGAAATTACGACCTTTCTGACCAAAATGGTCGCAATGGTTTAGGGTTTGGAGCCCCCCGAACAGCTATTGACCAATTGGTCTCAAATGGTCATAGATCTATGACCAATTCTTTTAGGGTCACTAACAGAAGGTCACTAGTTGACATATTTCTTGTAGTGCCAGCTGGTGGCGGAGGTCGGCCTCACGGCGCTGGCCCTCAGGCGAGGCGCCGCCAGCCTACCGGGGCTCATCCAGGGGCCGCTTGGGGCGCCCGGCACCATCGTCCCAGTCGCGGGCCATGGGGAGGGGCGGCGGCGTCGCAGGGGGAGTGAGTGGTGCCGGCGGTGACGGGGTTGGGAGGAGGGGAGCGAGGGAGCGGGCGACCAGGACAGGGGCGGGGGTGGATTGCGGCTGGAAGGGAAACCCTCGTGGAAGCCAAATCTGCCCCCGAGCGGGGGGAGCTGGGCCGAGGCCGAGACGCCGCGGCCAGGGGGCTGGGCCGGCCCACACACCACAGGCCGCCCAGATGGGCCGGCCACCTGGGAGGGCGGGGTGGGGAGCAGGCCCAGAAGTCGCCCCAGGCCCGATACGGGCAGGCCCAGCCTAGAGGCGGAAACCCCGCGCCCGGCTAGGGTTCCTCTGGCCGCCGGCGACGAGGAGAGCGCGGCGGACGACCGGCTCGGAGGGCATGGCGCGTCGAGACGGCGGGGAGAGGGTGTGCAGCAGAGTCGGGACGGACCAAAAAATGCAATGAAGGAGCGGAAAGGGGAGCATTGGGAGAGCAGCGGGGCGCCGGCGACCCTCGACGGCGGCGGAGCATCCGGACGAGCCGGTGCAAGCCTACCGGAGGGCCTCCAGGACGCTTGGGCAGGGCCAAGCTCCGCCCGGCCGGCCACACCCCAACCGTAGGAGCGCCGGCGGCGACGGCCAGCCCCGCCGAAGGCTTCGCCTTTCCCCGCGGCCACCGGAGGGGAACACGGCAGTCGATGGAGGGGCCGAACCCGCACCCGGGCAGCCGAACTCCCAACCCCGGAAGTAAGGCCGCCAGCGCAGCGGGGCAACGGCGGGCGGGGGGACGCGGTCGCGGCACTCCACCAGCCGGCCCACGGCACGGTCATCGTCTTCCGCCAAGTCCGCCCAGACCACCCGACCATGGGGTCCAGGGGACGAGGGGGGGCAGACGGGGAGGGGGGGCGGGGTCGCCGGAGGCCTCGGCGAGGAGGGCGGGCGGTGGCGAGGCAGGCGCGCCGGGCGAGTCGCCGCGCGGGGCGTCGCAGTCGTCCATCGTCGTAGTCTCACCCATCGACGACTAGATTTACGTTTCGTGACACGTCGCGGGAGCTAGAGAACCCACATATATACATCTTTGTTCCTATATGGGAGAAGCTCCATTAAAACTCGCTGCATGGGAAGATTAAATTGGGTATGTGCCAAGATTAGATTTTTTTTCAAAATTAAATTAATTTGAACCAAAATCATCACAGCTCTTAGCAAAATTTATAGAGCAAGAAACAACTAGCATGGACAAAAATATCACATGGAAAATCATAATACCATGAACAAAGCAGTGGTGAACCAAAGAAGGAAAGTAATATGAGCAAAAGTTTTTTTTTGCGGAAAATATGAGCAAAAGTTATCATCTTCAGTAGAAAAAACGAACAAAAATTATGGTTGCCACGTTTTTTTACTTTGCATGAAAAAAGAAAAGAAAACATCAAAAACCATAGAGAAGAGAAAACGAAAAATTTACGGAAGAAAAAGTGGTCGACACCAGCCAAATCATCAACATGTGTCGTTATGAAGAAAATCTGACTAATTAATGTCAAATTCAAAATCAGTAGACAAGTAGACAGGCAAATAAACACACGCTTGCTTTATATTCAACATATATACGGTCCAGCTCAACACACTGGCCGACCACAACCCTTCATCCGTGCCATCCCACGGGCTTTGCATTGCGGCCAAAACCGCTTCATCAATAGGAAAATAAACACAACTTGCCGCAACGTGAACGAGCACGCTTCTGGCCACACATGAACGTGCACATGCAGCGTTCCTTATTTGCAATGGGAAATATACAACAATAACATAACGTCATAACATTGATCAGATGGAGATGCTGTTGGGGATGCCCTTGGCTGTGATCCCGGTGGCGCTCTCACCATCGATGTCAGATGTGTTGGGGTAGAGCAGCATGTAGGGGAATTTTGCTGGCCCATTCCGGTTCTTGAGTTGACGATTCGCGTTCATGTTCATGATTCTCTTCTCGATGTCGATCAACTTCTGGCTGAAGTCCTCGAACGCCTTTTTCGCCTTGATATCTGATGTCCACTTTGGCTCATCGCGCTGCCCCAGGTAGACTTCGTCGGAGGAGTGGTTGGACAGGACCTCGATCACGGACACTCCAATGATGCTTTGGAGCTGGCTCGTGATGGTGTGGATGAAGGCCAGGTCTGGGTCAGTCTCCACCTCCTTGTACTCCTTGGTGCCCGGCTCCGGCATCTGCCGTCGGCTCACCGTCGGACGGTTGGGGAGGTAGCCGGCGTACGAGTACTGGCCAAAGTTGACGGCGGCATGCAACGCAGAGGCGATCCAGATGATGGTGGCGCATGACCTGACGAGCTCGTTCAAGGTTGTCATCTTGGGCCACCAGGGCTGGTCTTTGATGTCGCCATGGCCGACCTCACGCACCTCCTTCCACCATGCCTGTAGCTCGACGTCGGACCGAAGCACGTCATCACAGGGATAGTAGATCCTGCAGTACTCGTCAACCCAAGTCTCGATGGCCGACCAGACGGCCAACCCATCCACCGCGTACGGATAGTCCTTGATGTGCAGCGACACTCCGCACGGGCTCTCCGTGTCCTCCTTCGCCACACCCCTCTTGATCAGGTCTACCGGCAGTGCCTGCTCGGTGAAGTTCCAGTTCCTATAGACTTCAGAGGAGATTCTCAGTGCGTGCTCACCTGGACAGACGGTCATCTCGAAGAAGCCACCGGCGCTGATGAGGACCTGGCGTGCCAGGGCGTTGATGGTCATGGTGTCGCGGTAGTGTGGCTGCAGGAGCTTGTGGATGGGGTGCGTGACGCTGAGCTGCCGGTTGGTGGCGATCACGAATGGCTCGATGACGGCGTGCGTATGGAGCCAGTGGCTGATGAGGCCGTGCCACGCGGAATCGTTCACGGCGGCGTAGGCCTTGGCCAGCTGCCAGATGGTGTCCTGGACAGCCCTCTCCGACTCCGAGCCACTGGAGGGGGGCGTGTAGACCTTGCTGTCGGCGCCGACCACTTTGGTGCCGAGGTCGTTAAGTAGGGGCATGCTGAGCTCGATGGCGATTGGCTTGAGAGTGCCGTCGTCTTGCAGGAAGAGCAGCGTCCTGGTGGCGTAGACGAATGTGTTTGGGAGGCTGTTGATCTTTAGCAGGTGAGGCATGAAGTTGTCGTGGTGGTCTAGGATGAAGAGCCTCTTGGCGTCGATTGCCTTGTCAACATTGAGCTTGCCGAGGTTGTGTTGGATGTGCTCCACCGTGATCTTGCTCGTCTGGTCGCCGTACCCCTCAAGCGTGCTCCTTGGAGGGAACACGTTCAGGCGGGTGATGATGTGTGGGTTGAGGCCGGCGAGCATCTCCCGGGCGAACTCCTCGTCCGTCCGCCACGCGAGCTTGTCCTCCTTGATGACATGCGGCATGGGCATCTTGAGGAGGAAGTCCCCGCCGGCCGGCATGATGCTCCTCAGCGGCGGGAACGATTTGAACAGCTCGTCCAGGGCGGGGATGTCGGGGATCTTAAGCCCGCCTTCGTAGAGCTTGTACATGTCCTCGAAGTCGTCGAACTCGCGCGGCGAGACGGAGTCGAACTGCTGGCGGAGGAGGGGGAGGATGCCGCCGGAGATGGCCTTGATGAGGTAGGCCGTGAAGTCGGCTTTCTTGACGTGGTTGAAGTTCTCGTCGCGGGGGACATAGAACTGTTGGAGCACAGGCAAGACGTTCCTGCTCTCGCACGTGGGGTCGGTCACCATGGGCTTCCTGCCGGTGCGGCCTCGGCGCGGGTATGGGTACAAGCTGTCGAGGCCGCCGAGGGTGGGGCGAGGGTTCTTGTGGTCTGGAATCTGGATCGCCGAGGTCGTTGTAGAGGTCGTAGCGGTAGACGCGGTCGTGCTCCTCATAGGCGCCGTTCTTCTGCCTGGGGTCATCCCCTCGCAGGATCCGGAGCTCGTCCTCCCGGAACGGCTGCAACAGCATCGGCATCTCGCTTGGCAGGTACGTCTGCATTGCATGTCATGCTTGTTCAGTTCACTTATTAGTTGTTCATGGTCTGACCAGGAAGTCGGTGTTTATCCTCCTTTTATTTTCATAGAAACACTAAAAATCTAACTCGAATTTTTAGGCATAACAAATATAATGTTTCTATGGCAATTTATACTGGTGCGATGATGACAAATTTAATTTTTGGCATGACAGTTTGATGACAAAAAATGAATTGAGACGCATTTGCTATGCTCGTCAAATAAACTTGTCATCCTCGCATAACATAATTTGCCATGAAAAACATTCGATTTGTCATGTCAAAAAATCTAACGTTAGATTTGTAGCGGGGTACTTATTTTATATAAATGAGAAAGGTTAAATGTTCATGATACTCATACATTAATATGTCCAGCTAGAGCTAGGCGAGCACACTTACGTCGTTGGTGAAGAAGACTCGGTCGTAGTGGTACTTGTTGGTGTTGTAGACCCATGAGTTTGCGACGAAGACGATGGGGCCGGCGTGGCCGGGGACGTCGTCGATGGTGATGGTCTTGAGGAGAAACTGGGTGGCGTGGTAGTTTCGAACGATGACGGCGCCAGGAATGCCTTGCTTCTTCACGTCCCAGTCGAAGGTGACATCGTAGGTGGTATCGCCGTGGTTGATCGGGGGCAAGTGGAGCACCCAGTGTTCAACCCGCTCCTCTTCGCCCAAGAGACCCCTGGTGCCACTCTCGTCATCTGCATCCATCCATGCGATCGTTAGCTTGCTTAATCACTTTATGTGTGT
>NC_041390.1:109908932-109926195 GCF_002162155.2 Triticum dicoccoides
TTCTAGCTATACATAAATGAAGGATGTGTGTATCAATCGCTGCAGAGACCAAGTTCTTTTCGTTGCATCCGTTGTGCAAATCGTTCGCTCTCACGCATCCTTCTAAGCAATCATTAGGGACGACAATTTCTATGTTTACATCATTGCAAATTTTTATTTTTTGTTGTTGATGTAGCATGGCAATTTCCCTGCAGCCGGCATGGCAAATTCTGAGCATTCTTTTTAGACTGAAATTCTGCATATATATTGCAACCATGACAAACCCCTGAAAACTCATGGAAATTACTCTGCCGCAGCATAAGCAATTTGCTGACAATGCTTTTATACAACATGACAATTTTTACTTTGAAATGGCAAATCCTTATACAACGGTATGGCCATTTTATCTGTTTTCGCATGACAATTTTAGAGCATTCGATTGGTGTTCTTTTTAGCAAACTAAAACGTTCGTTCCTTCCTAACTGACAGGGGAATTATCGTTCGTTCGGGTCACCCCATGGGGGAACTTCATATGTGTATTGACGTCTTTCTTCCCCTCTATTCCGGGAAAGAAAGTAATATGCTCTTGTTAAATATGAAGGTGTTGTTAGATCTTAGTCGATTGAGATTTAATAAAGTCTTAATCAAGTGATAGAATATGCAAAATGGAAAAAGAATTTTTTTGCATGAAAGTCTCAGTCAACTGAGATTTAACAATCCCGTAAATATAAACACATAGGATATGGATGGATGCTCTTGGATGTTCCTTACTGGGGTCGGCGACGGTGGAGCTGATGAGCTGGCAGGTGACGCCTTTGGTGGTGACCTCGTCCCAGGTGTCGTGGCTGAGGGGTTGCTGCCAGTGGTTCAAGTCGAGGAGGTTCCTGCGCATGAGCACCACCTTCCCCTTGAGCTGCGGCGGCGTCATCCACCCGAACATCTTCCTCACGCTCTCACTCCGCTCCTTGGCTGGCTAGTTGATCGATCTACTAGCGCTCAGGCTGCTTGCTTGCTTTGGGACGAGGAAGCTCACGAGTGCCCTTTTATAGGAACCAGGGGTCGGAGGAGCGTGTGCCGGAGCTACCTCTGCGTGTTACACGCCTATGGTTGCCGTCGTTCTCTACGTACCCTGGCAGGCCCGCGTCGTCTTCCTTCCCGGCGTCCGGTTCTCGCAGCGACGTGTGGCGCCGGCCGGCCTCCACCGGTCGCGCGTTATCGCGTCGCTGCATGCGGACGATTCAGTCGATGCCATGCAAATAACCCATGTGAATTTGCATGTGCGTATGTGTGTACATGGAAGACCTATCAAGTGATCACAAGGCGACGGAGTTGAAGAAGATGCGTCCACCGTACGTACACCGTAAGTACTAATACGTAGTCCTGCCAGTAGTTACTTGATTAATCTAGTGGTTATAGCTTCTACTGGAATGTCTGAAAACGCAGGACCGGACGTACATACAGGAGATAAGGCTCGGGAACCAGGGACGATGGGAGGAGGAGGGAGAGCAGGAGAACCATACATTGATACATGTTATGTACGTGCGTGCTACTCAACGCTACTCGTCATCGCTGTCTAATGGCCTGCGCATTCGTCGTCGTCCGAACCATAGCTTGCTAGCTGACACTGTCGTCTCGTCTCTCGTGATACACGCTCTGATCACGACTTGTACTACTGTCTTCGGAAAATAATATGAAGCCCTTTCTCAGCTCGAGCTGCTCCTGGTATGAATAGGAAAATTTCAAGAAAAAGAGAAAAAAAACTGATTCTTTTGGCAAATATTAAGAAATATTTAGAGTTGCTTGAGAAGCTTCATCATGACATCACAGTTGTGAAAATCGTGGCAAAATAAAATAAAATCAAGGCTCCAAAATGCGTTTGAAAGTACCATTTTCAGAACATTGGTTTTGGCCTTTTCCGCCATGACTTCCACAAATGTGATTTCAGAGTTTGCAAGCATTCGAATTATTTCTTAATGTTTGCCAAAAAAATAAGAATTTTTTTATTTTTTTACAAAAAAATCGAATTCATTGTTTAGCCAAGAGCATATGAGCTCGCAAGCAGATACTCCGCGTCCCATACAAAAGGATTTCTTAGACCAAACGCAAAGGTTGAACTCAAAATCCAAGGAGATTTCTTTTATAGCCAATATCATTTCATAGCAGCATATCCCGTGGTAGACATTGGCTCCCCTGGTGACACCAACAGTTTTAGACTCCTCTGGCGATCTTTCAAATTTCCTACATATCACCATCGTTCTCAATCCCTCTCTCCTCCGAATTCCTTCAGGCTCACCACAGGGGCAAATGTCCTGCCTTCCCAGCCTTGGCGGTCTAGTTTCTGAGCGGGTTGGTGTCTCTCTCCGATTTAGATCCGTTTCGCTAGTGATGGCGAGCGAAGGCGAGTCGGGGTCTAGTAGCCAGAGTAGATTGTCAGGCGGCAAGAGAGATGGGAAGGCCCCCATTTATGACCTCCTCAGGGCATCTCCAGCCGCGTCCCCAGGAAGATCTCCGCAGACGATTTTTTCACGCCAGCGCCAAAAAAAGGCCCAGTCACGTCCCCAGAAGCCCGATTTTCGCCGGCCTGGGCCGAAAACAGCGCCGGCGGACCCAGGCCGAACCCGGCGCGCTGGGGGCGCCCGGGGGCGCCGGGGGAACTGTTTTGGCGCGAAACAGCCGCGGGCCCGCCGCGTCAGCGACACGGCGCCTCGTCTTCCCCCAACGGCCTCGGTTTCCGCGGGGAATCAATGCCAAGGCTGCCGCCGGTCAGCCTTGTCATTGATTCCTCACGGGCGGCGCGTCCGGGACGGCGCGCCGACGCCTCCCCTCCCTCGCACGCGTACACACGGGTGCGGCGCGGCTATATAGCCGGTGGCCTGCACTCGCCTGTGCCCACACCAGCCCCGCCCCTCGCCGCCGCCCAGCTCCTCCCTCTCCCTACCTCTCCCGAGCGTCGCCGCCCAGCCCCTCCCTCTATCTCTCTACCTCTCCCGAGCCCGTCGCCATGGCGGAACGCTTCCCCGGAGACGAGGCGGCGGCCAACGGCTTCGGCCGTCGTTCGCTCCGCGAAGAGGAGTCCTGACTCCTGTTCCAGGCGAACATCCCGGTGCCGTCGGACATGCGCGCCGGGCCGACGGGGTGGAGGCTCAGCGTCGGGGGAGTGCCCATTCCCCCGTTGCCCGACGCCGTGGCGAAGCCGAAGTACTTCGCCGAGGAAGTCGAGGTCGTGCGCGCCTCCCTCACCGACGCCCAACTCTCCCTCCCCCTGTACGCCGCCGACAACCACGCGGCTTGGGCGGCGTATTTCGAGTGCCGCCAGCAGCAGCGCTTGGCGTCCATCAACGGCGCGCCGGTGGTTGGCGGCCGGCAGAACAGCGAGGGGCGCCACCTGTGGTGGGGCGTCCCCGGTCGCACACTCGAGGGCGTGCTGCGTACCTCGAGGGCGGCAACGACCCGCCGTTGGCGTACCCGGCGAGGGCGGCCGCCCGGCGCAGCACCGACGCGCCGGGCCATGGGCGCCAAGGAGGTTCGGGTCATCCTCCTCTTCTTCATCCTCCTGATCTTCATCGCACTCCTCCGGCACTCCGGCCCTGCTCGGCGTCAAGGCCGAGCCCGCGGCGGAGACGCCGCTCGGCCGGCGCACTCGCAGCGCCGGCATCGTCATCAACGAGGGCGGCCGACGCGCCTACTCGTCGGCTCCTCCTTCGCGCTTCATCAAGCCAAAGACGGAGCCGGGGCTCGCGCCGGTGAAGAAGGAGCCGGCCGCGCCAGTGACGACGGAGCTCGACGACGACGATGCGGCCCTGGAATGGGCGCACAGGGACTCCATAGCGATGGAGAAGGAGCGCCTGGAGAAGGCGAAGGAGCGCTAGTGTGCCGCCCTGCTTCGCTTCGCGGAGCGTCGACGCGGCCGCGACGAAGGCGGAGTCGTCGTCATCTGCGACAGCGACGACGACGACGACGATGCGCCGCCACCAGTCCGCCATGGCGACGCCGAGCAGGGGTCCAGCAGGGGCGCCCGCGTCAAGGAGGAGAAGGCCGACGACGACGATGGTGGCGACGGCGGCGACTTCAGCCAGTTTTTCCTTTAGATTAGTTTATGTATATGTGCTATGTAATGAAAATCCGCGAACTTCGCCGAAATGTGCCGAAATTTATCGTGTTTGGCCGAAATTTATCGTGTTTGGCCGAATTTAATTGTGTTTAAGCCGAACTTCGCCGAACTTCTTTTATTTTAAAACGTGCCTGGGGGCAGCCCTGAGGCCGGCGGCTGGGGACCAACTCGCCCCCAGGCCCAATTTTTGCGCCGGCTCACCCCCAGGCTGCGATTTTAGGCGCCCCTTGGAGGGTCAACGGCTGGAGATGACCTCAAGCGCCTGGTACTGCATGAGGAAGAAGATGACGATCTGAACTTTGATGAAGAATTCCAGGGCGTTATTCCAGAAGCGGAGTTCATAGCGATGTGTTGCGTGCACACCCCGAGGCCGTACTCGAGGGAATAATTCTACACAACAACGAGGATGGCATGGAGCCTCGCTCAAGATATGAGCTTCAAGCCGGTGGGCGAGAACATGTTCATGCTTACGATGAACTGTTTGGGCGACTAGAAGAGAGTTACTGAGTAGGGTTGGTGGATTTTTTTTGAGGTATCAAGGGTTTTCATTGAACCCTATGATGGCTTCACAAATTTGGATGAGGTGTTACTTGATAAGATCTCAGTATGGATCTAGCTTCAAGACCTACCCCTGGATATAGGAAGAAGGAGGTCCTAGAAGCTTGGTGCAACAGGGTGGGGAAGGTGTTGTTCGTTAATTTAACTCTAGGAGGAGATGGGAAATCTGTTTGGGTGAGAGTGAGACTAGACGTGTACAAACCATTGACCAGATTCTTATCAACACTAAGGATGGGAAAAATATGTTATATCAAGTGTATTATGAAAAAAAGGTACCAAAATTCTGCTAGTTGTGTGGCTTCTTGGGTCACACCCATCTTGAGCACGACAATGTCAAACATGAGGCGAAGGATATGGAATGGGGGGACTGGCTTATACTCCCTCCGTTCGGAACTACTTGTCGCAAAAATGGATGTATCTAGATATATTTTAGTTCTAGATACATCCATATCCGAGACAAGTAATTCCGAACGGAGGGAGTAGACCCGATGATCATAATGCCCACCTACAGAGGCAAATCTACTCAAGGAGGTCATAGAGGCGGATGCGGTGGAGTAGATGGAAGGCCAACTCAGTTTAATAGGGGGGTCTAGGCAACAATTATACCGATAAGAACCTTGTTGGTACAACCACCAGTCATGCAAAGGTTGATTATGATATGGATTACGATTTGAATATGGTTGGCCGAAAGAGGCTTACTTTCAAGACTCCAAGCACTGGACCCACTATTTCTCCAGGAGCTACTCCTTCTTTGGTATGTACTGAGGGAAAAAAGCTCGTGGTTGCTGGTGGGGGAGGGTCCGGTGATCTAACCATGAAAGGTGATGAACCTAGCATATGCGGATATGGCCTCGGAACACTGGAGACCGAAAGGTCGAGCGTGAATTATATAGTAGATATGATCAACATAGTGATGTTCACCATTGAAAACTACTCCATCTCACGTGATGATCGGGCATGGTTTAGTTGATTTGGGTCACTTGATCATTTAGATGACTAGAGGGATGTCTATCTAAGTGAGAGTTCTTAAGTAATATGATTAATTGAACTTTAATTTATCATGAACTCAGTCCTGATAGTATTTGCATAACTATGTTGTAGATCGATAGCTCGCGATGTAGCTCCCCGTTTATTTTTGATATGTTCCTAGAGAAAAACTATGTTGAAAGATGATAGTAGAAATGATGCGGACTAGGTCCGTGATCTGAGGATTATCCTCATTGCTGCACAGAAGAATTATGTCCTTGATGCACCGCTAGATGACGGACCTATTGCAGGAGCAGATACAGACGTTATGAACGTTTGGTAAAGCTCGGTATGATGACTACTTGATAGTTTAGTGCATCATGCTTTACGGCTTAGAACCGGGACTTCAAAAACGTTTTGAACTCCACAAAGCATATAAGATGTTCTAAGAGTTGAAATTGGTATTTCATACGCATGCCCGTGTCGAGAGGTAGAAGACCTCTGACAGTACTTTTCCTACAAAATGGAGGAGAATAGCTCAACTAGTGAGCATGTGCTCAGATTGTCTGGGTACTACAATTGCTTGAATCAAGTGGGAGTTAATCTTCCAAATAAGATAGTAATTGACAAAGTTCTCTAGTCACTATCACCAAGTTATTAGAACTTAGTGATGAACTATAATATGCAAGGGATAACGAAAGTAATTCACAAGCTCTTCGCGATGCTGAAATTGGCGAAGGTAGAAATCAAGAAATAGCATCAAGTGTTGATGGTTAACAAGACCATTAGTTTTAAGAAAAAAGGGCAAAGGAAAAGAAAGAGGAACTTCAAAGAAGAATAGCAAGCAAGTTGATGCTCCCATGAAGAAGCTCAAAGCTAGACCCAAGCCTGGAATTGAGTGCTTCTACTACAAAGGAAATGGTCACTGGAAGTGGAACTGCCCTAGATACTTGACGATAAGAAGGATGGCAAAGTGAACAAAAGTATATATTTGATATACATATTATTGATGTGTACTTTACTAGTGTTTATAACAACACCTCAGTATTTGATACTGGTTCAGTTACTAAGAGTAGTAACTCAAAACGGGAGTTGCAAAATAAACAGAGACTAGTTAAGGGCGAGGTGATGATGTGAGTTGGAAGTGATTCCAAGGTTGATAAGATCACAATCGCACACTCTCTTTACCTTCAAGATTAGTGTTGAACCTAAAATAAATGTTATTTAGTGTTTGCGTAGAGCATAATATGATTGGATCATGTTTATTACAATACGGTTATTCATTTAAGTCAAGGATAATTGTTATTCTATTTACATGAATAAAATCTTCTGAGGTCATACACCCAAGGTGAATGGTTTATTGAATCTCGATCATAGTAATATACATATTCATAATATTGAAGCCAAAAGATGCAAAGTTAATAATGATAGTGCAACTTATATGTGGCACTGCCGTTTAGGTCATATTGGTGTAAAGCGCATGAAGAAACTCCATGTTGATGGGCTTTTGGAATCACTTGATTATGAATCATTTGATGCTTGCGAACCATATGCCTCGTGGGCAAGATGACTAAAACTCCGTTCTTCAGAACAATGGAGCAAGCAACTGACTTATTGGAAATAATATATATTGATGTATGCAATTCGATGAGTGTTGAGGCTCGCGGCAGGTATCGTTATTTTTGGATCTTCACAGATGATTTGAGCAGTTATGGGTATATCTACTTGATGAAACATAAATCTGAAACATTTGAAAAGTTCAAAGAATTTCAGAGTGAAGTGGAAAATCATCGTAACAAGAAAATAAAGTTTCTGCGATCTGATCGTGGAGGAGAATATTTGAGTTACGAGTTTGGTCTTCATTTGAAACAATGTGGATTAGTTTGCAACTCACGCCACCTGGAACACCACAGCGTAATGGTGTGTCCGAACGTCATAACCGTACTTTATTAGATATGGTGCAATCTATGATGTCTCTTACTGATTTATCAATATCGTTTTGGGGTTATGCATTAGAGATAGCTGCATTCACGTTAAATAGGGCACCATCTAAATCAGTTGAGATGTTACCATATGAACTGTTGTTTAGCAAGAAACCTAAGTTGTCGTTTATTAAAGTTTGGGGCTATGATGCTTATGTGAAAAAATTTCAACCTGATAAGCTTGAACCCAAATCGGAGAAATGCATCTTCATAGGATACCCAAAGAAAACTGTTGGGTACACCTTCTATCAAAGATCCGAAGGCAAGATATTCGTTGCTAAGAATGGATCCTTTCTAGAGAAGAAGTTTCTCTCGAAAGAAGTGATTGGAGGAATGTAAAACTTGATGGGGTAATTGTACCTTCTCCCGAATTGGAAATTAGTTCATCACAGAAATCAGTTCTAGTGATTCCTACACCAATTAGTGAGGAAGTTAATGATGATGATCATGAAACTTCATATCAAGTTACTACCGAACCTCGTAGGTCAACAAGAATACGTTTCGCACCAGAGTGATACGGTAATCCTGTTCTGGAGGTCATGTTACTTGACCATGACGAACCTACGAACTATGAGGAAGCAATGATGAGCCCAGATTCCGCGAAATGGCTTGAAGCCATGAAATCTGAGATGAGATCCATGTATTAGAACAAAATATGGACTTTGATTGACTTGCCCGTTGATCGATGAGCCATTAAGAATAAATGTATTTTCAAGAGGAAGACAGACACTGATAGTAGTGTTACTATCTACAAAGCTCGAATTGTCGCAAAAGGTTTTCGACAAGTTCAAGATGTTGACTACGATGAGATTTTCTCACTCGTAGCGATGCTTAAGTCTGTCCGAATCATGTTAGCAATTGCCACATTTTATGAAATCTGGCAAATGGATGTCAAAACTGCATTCCTTAATGGATTTCTTAAAGAAGAGTTGTATATGATGCAACAAGAAGGTTTTGTCAATCCTAGAGGTGCTAACAAAGTGTGCAAGCTCCAGTGATCTATCTATGGACTGGTGCAAGCATCTCAGAGTTGGAATATATACTTTGATAAAGTGATCAAAGCATATGGTTTTATACATATTTGCGGTGAAGCCTGTATTTACAAGAAAGTGAGTGGGAGCACTACAACATTTCTGATAAGTATATGTGAATGACACATTATTGATCGGAAATAATGTAGAATTTTCTGGAAAGTATAAAGGAGTGTTTGAAAAGAGTTCTTCAAAGAAAGACCTCGATGAAGCTACTTACATATTGAGCATCAAGATCTATAAAAATAGATCAAGACGCTTGATATATTTTCAATGAGTACATACGTTAACAAGATTTTGAAGTAGTTCAAAATGGAAAAGTCAAAGAAGGAGTTCTTTCCTGTGTTGTAAGGTGTGAAGTTGAGTAAAGACTCAAAACCCAACTACGGCAGAAAATAGAAAGAGAATGAAAAGTCATTACCTATGCCTCAGTCATAGGTTCTATAAAGTGTGCTATGCTGTGTACCAGACCTATTGTGTACCTCCCATAAGTCTGGCAAGAGGGTACAATAGTGATCCAGGAGAGGATCACTGGACAGTGGTCAAAAATATCCTTAGTGGAATAAGGAAATGTTTCTCGATTATGGAGGTGACGAAGAGTTCGTCGTAAAGAGTTACACCGATGCAAGCTTTGACGCCGATCTGGATGACTCTAAGTCTCGATCTAGATACATATCGAAAGTGGGAGCAATTAGCTAGAGTAGCTCCGTGCAAAGCATTGTAGATATAGAAAATTTGCAAAATACATACAGCTCTGAATGTGGCAGACCCGTTGACTAAATTTCTCTCACAAGCAATGTTGGAAATATGCCTTAGAGGCAATAATAAAATGGTTATTATTATATTTCCTTGTTCATGATAATTGTCTATTGTTCATGCTATAATTGTGTTATCCGGAAATCGTAATACATGTGTGAATACATAGACCACAACATGTCCCTAGTGAGCCTCTAGTTGACTAGCTCGTTGATCAATAGATGGTTATGGTTTCCTAACCATGGACATTGGATGTCATTGATAATGGGATCACATCATTAGGAGAATGATGTGATGGACAAGACCCAATCCTAAGCATAGCGCAAGATCGTGTAGTTCGTCTGCTAAAGCTTTTCTAATGTCAAGTATCTTTTCCTTCGAGAGGGGTTCCGGGGGTCCACCGAGAGGGGCCACCTCTCTCGGAGGGCCTCATGGGCCGTAGAGGAAAGGGAACCAGCCCCAAGTGGGCTGGGCGCATCCCCCCCTTGGGCCCATGCGCCTAGGGTTGGGGGGAAACCCTAGAGGCCCCCCCCCCTTGCTTGGGGGGCAAGCCACCCCTTGCCCCCCCCCCTCTAGATCTCATCTAGAGGGGGCCGGCCCCCTTCCTCCTTCCCCTATAAATAGAGGGGCAAGGGGAGGGCTGCACACCACATCAAAGGCGCAGCCCCTCCCCTCCCCAACACCTCTCCTCCTCTGTTAAGAGCTTGGCGAAGCCCTGCCGGAGTACTGCCGCTCCACCACCACCACGCCGTCATGCTGCTGTTGGAGCTCTCTTCCTCAACCTCTCCCTCCTCCTTGATGGATCAAGGCGCGGGAGACATCTCCGCTCCGTACGTGTGTTGAACGCGGAGGTGCCGTCCGTTCGGCGCTGGGATCATCGGTGATTTGGATCACGTCGAGTACGACTCCATCAACCCCGTTCTCTTGAACGCTTCTGCTCGCGATCTACAATTTGCTAGATGACTCTAATGCACTCCTCTCCCTCTTGTTGCTAGATGACTCCATAGATTGATCTTGGTGATGTGTAGAAAATTTTAAATTTCTGCTACGATCCCCAACAATGGCATCATGAGCTAGGTCTATGCGTAGTTTCTATGCACGAGTAGAACACAAGTTGTTGTGGGCGTCGATTTTGTCAATTTACTTGCCGTTACTAGTATTATCTTGATTCAGCGGCATCGTGGGATGAAGCGGCCCGGACCGACCTTACACGTACACTTACGTGAGACTGGTTCCACCGACTGACATTCACTAGTTGCATAAGGTGGCTAGTGGGTGTCTTTCTCTCCCACTTTTGTCGGATCGGATTCGATGAAAAGGGTCCTTATGAAGGGTAAATAGAAATTGGCATATCACGTTGTGGTTTTGGCGTAGGTAAGAAACGTTCTTGCTAGAAACCTATAGCAGCCACGTAAAACTTACAACAACAATTAGAGGACGTCTAACTTGTTTTTGCAGCATGTGTCGTGTGATGTGATATGGCTAAAAGGATGTGATGAATGATATATGTGATGTATGAGATTGATCATGTTCTTGTAATAGGAATCATGACTTGCATGTCGATGAGTATGACAACCGCAGGAGCCATAGGAGTTGTCTTAATTTATTTATGACCTGCATGTCAACATAAACGTCATGTAATTACTTTACTTTATCGCTAACCGTTAGCCATAGTAGTAGAAGTAATAGTTGGCGAGACAACTTCATGAAGACACGATGATGGAGATTATGATGAAGGAGGTCATGGTGTCATGCCGGTGACGATGATGATCATGGCGCCCCGAAGATGGAGATCAAAAGGAGCAAAATGATATTGGCCATATCATGTCACTATTTGATTGCATGTGATGTTTATCATGTTTTACATCTTATTTGCTTAGAACGACGGTGGCATAAATAAGATGATCCCTCGCAATAATTTCAAGAAAGTGTTCCCCCTAATTGTGCACCGTTGCTAAGGTCCGTTGTTCCGAAGCACCATGTGATGATCGGGTGTGATAGGTTCTAACATTCGCATACAATGGGTGTAAGCCAGATTTACACTCGCAATACACTTAGGTTGACTTGACGAGCCTAGCATGTACAGACATGGCCTCGAAACACGGAAGACCGAATGGTCGAACATGAGTCGTATAGAAGATATGATCAACATGAAAATGTTCACCGATGATGACTAGTCCGTCTCACGTGATGATCGGACACGGCCTAGTTGACTCGGATCATGTATCACTCAGATGACTAGAGGGATGTCTATCGGAGTGGGAATTCATTAAATAATTTGATTAGATGAACTTAATTATCATGATCATAGTCTAAAAATCTTTGCAATATGTCTTGTAGATCAAATGGCCCACGCTAATGTTGCCCTCAACTTCAACGCATTCCTAGAGAAAACCAAGCTGAAAGACGATGGCAGCAATTACACGGACTGGGTCCGTAACCTGAGGATTATCCTCATAGCTGCCAGGAAAGCATATGTCCTTGATGCACCGCTAGGTGAAGCACCTGTTTTCCCTGCAGAACAAGACGTTATGAACGCTTGGCAGATGTGTAGTGATGATTAGTCCCTGGTTCAGTGCGGCATGCTTTACAGCTTAGAACCGGGGCTCCAAAAGCGTTTTGAGCAACACGGAGCATATGAGATGTTCCAAGAGCTGAAAATGGTTTTCCAAGCTCATGCCCGGTCGAGAGATATGAAGTCTCTGACAAGTTCTACAGTTGTAAGATGGAGGAGAATAGTTCTGTCAACAAGCACATACTCAAAATGTCTGGGTTGCACAACCACTTGTCTCAGCTGGGAGTTAATCTCCCGGATGATGCGGTCGTTGACAGAATACTTCAGTTGCTCCCAGCTAGCTACAAGAGCTTTGTGATGAACTTCAATATGCAGGGGATGGAAAAGACCATTCCCGAGGTACATTCAATGCTGAAATCAGCGGAGGTGGAAATCAAAAAGGAACATCAAGTGTTGATGGTGAATAAAACCACTAAGTTCAAGAAAGGCAAGGGTAAAAAGAACTTCAAGAAGGACGGCAAGGGAGTTGCCGCGCCCGGTAAGCAAGCTGCTGGGAAGAAGCCAAAGAATGGACCCAAGCCTGAGACTGAGTGCTTTTATTGCAAGGGAAACGGTCACTTGAAGCGGAACTGCCCCAAGTACTTAGCGGATAAGAAGGCCGGCAATACCAAAGGAACTGCGGAATAAACGGAGACTGGCGAAGGACGAGGTGACGATGCACGTCGGGAATGGTTCCAAGGTCGATGTGATCGCCGTCGGCACGCTACCTCTACATTTACCTACGGGATTAGTTTTAAACCTCAATAATTGTTATTTAGTACCAGCTTTGAGCATGAACATTGTATCTGGATCTCATTTAATGCGAGATGGCTACTCATTTAAATCTGAGAATAATGGTTGTTCTATTTATATGAGAGACATGTTTTATGGTCATGCCCTGCTGGTCAATGGTTTATTCTTATTTAATATCGAACGTGATGTTACACATATTCATAGTGTGAATGCCAAAAGGTGTAAGGTTGATAATGATAGTCCCACATACTTGTGGCACTGCCGCCTTGGTCACATTGGTGTCTAACGCATGAAGAAACTCCATGCAGATGGACTTTTGGAGTCTCTTGATTATGAATCATTTGACACGTGCGAACCATGCCTCATGGGCAAAATGACCAAGACTCCGCTCTCCAGAACAATGGAGCGAGCAACCAACTTATTGGAAATCATACATACTGATGTGTGCGGTCCAATGAGTGTTGAGGCTCGCGGTGGCTATCGTTATGTTCTCACCCTCACTGATGACTTGAGTAGATATGGGTATGTCTACTTAATGAAACACAAGTCTGAGACCTTTGAAAAGTTCAAGGAATTTCAGAGTGAGGTTGAGAATCAACGTGACAGGAAAATCAAGTTCTTACGATCAGATCGTGGGGGAGAATATTTGAGTCACAAATTTGGCACGCACTTAAGGAAATGTGGAATAGTTTCACAACTCATGCCGCCTGGAACACCTCAGCGTAATGGTGTGTCCGAACATCGTAATCACACCCTATTGGATCTGGTGCAATCTATGATGCCTCTTACCGATCTACCGCTATCATTTTGGGGTTATGCTATAGAGACTGCCGCATTCACTTTAAATAGGGCTCAGTCGAAATCCGTTGAGACGACACCGTATGAATTGTGGTTTGGTAAGAAACCTAAGCTGTCGTTTCTGAAAGTTTGGGGATGCAATGCTTATGTCAAGAAACTTCAACCTGAAAAGCTCGAACCCAAATCGGAAAAATGCGTCTTCATAGGATACCCTAAAGAAACTATTGTGTATACCTTCTACCTCAGATCCGAAGGCATGATCTTTGTTGCCAAGAATGGATCCTTTCTAGAGAAAGAGTTTCTCTCGAAAGAAGTAAGTGGGAGGAAAGTAGAACTTGATGAAGTATTGCCTCTTGAACCGGAGAGTGGTGCAGCTCAAGAAAATGTTTCTGAGGTACCTGCACCAACTAGAGAGGAAGTTGATGATGATCATGAAACTTCAGATCAAGTTGCTACTGAACTTCGTAGGTCCACAAGGACACGTTTCGCACCAGAGTGGTACGGCAACCCTGTCCTGGAAATCATGTTGTTAGACAATGGTGAACCTTCGAACTATGAAGAAGCAATGGCGGGCCCACATTCCGACAAATGGCTGGAGGCCATGAAATCCGAGATAGGATCCATGTATGAAAATGAAGTATGGACTTTGACTGACTTGCCCGATGATCGACGAGCCATAGAAAATAAATGGATCTTTAAGAAGAAGACAGACGCGGATTGTAATGTGACCATCTATAAGGCTCGGCTTGTCGCTAAGGGTTATCGACAAGTTCAAGGGGTTGACTACGATGAGACTTTCTCACCCGTAGCGAAGCTGAAGTCCGTCTGAATCATGTTAGCAATTACCGCATTCTATGATTACGAGATATGGCAAATGGACGTCAAAACGGCATTCCTTAATGGTTTCCTTAAGGAAGAATTGTATATGATGCAGCCAGAAGGTTTTGTCGATCCTAAGAATGCTGACAAGGTGTGCAAGCTCCAACGCTCAATCTATGGGTTGGTGCAAGCATCTCGGAGTTGGAACATTCGATTTGATGAGATGATCAAAGTGTTTGGGTTTACGCAGACTTATGGAGAAGCATGTGTTTACAAGAAAGTGAGTGGGAGCTCTGTAGCATTTCTCATATTATATGTGGATGACATACTATTGATGGGAAATGATATAGAATTCTTGGAAAGCATAAAGGCCTACTTGAACAAGTGTTTTTCAATGAAGGACCTTTTGAGAAGCTGCTTATATATTAGGCATCAAGATCTATAGAGATAGATCGAGACGCCTCATTGGTCTTTCACAAAGTACGTACCTTGACAAGATATTGAAGAAGTTCAATATCGATCAGTCCAAGAAGGGGTTCTTGCCTTTATTGCAAGGTATGAGATTGAGCACGGCTCAATGCCCGACCACGGCAGAAGATAGAGAAAAGATGCGTGTCGTCCCCTATGCCTCGGCCATAGGGTCTATCATGTATGCCATGCTGTGTACTAGACCTGATGTAAACCTTGCCGTAAGTTTGGTAGGAAGGTACCAAAGTAATCCCGGCATGGAACACTGGAAAGCGGTCAAGAATATCCTGAAGTACCTAAAGAGGACTAAGGATATGTTTCTCGTTTATGGAGGTGACGAAGAGCTCGTCGTAAAGGGTTACGTCGATGCTAGCTTCGACACAGATCTGGATGACTCTAAGTCACAAACCGGATACATGTATATTTTGAATGGTGGGGTAGTCAGCTGGTGCAGTTGCAAGCAAAGCGTCGTGGTGGGATCTACATGTGAAGTGGAGTACATGGCAGCCTCGGAGGCAGCACAAGAAGCAATCTGGATAAAGGAGTTCATTACCGACCTAGGAGTTATTCCCAATGCGTCGGGCCCGATGACTCTCTTCTGTGACAACACTGGAGCTATTGCCCTTGCCAAGGAGCCCAGGTTTCACAGGAAGACCAGGCATATCAAGAGTCGCTTCAACTCCATTTGTGAAAATGTTCAAAATGGAGACATAGATATTTGTAAAGTACATACGGACCTGAATGTCGCAGATCCGTTGACTAAACCTCTTTCTCGAGCAAAACATGATCAACACCAGAACTCTATGGGTGTTCGATTCATCACAATGTAACTAGATTATTGACTCTAGTGCAAGTGGGAGACTGTTGGAAATATGCCCTAGAGGCAATAATAAAATGGTTATTATTATATTTCCTTGTTCATGATAATTGTATCTTGTTCATGCTATAATTGTGTATAGGATCGAAAGTATGTCTAGAGGGGGTGATTAGACTACTTGACCAAATAAAAATGTATCCTTTTCCCAATTTTAGTCTTTGGCAGATTTTAGCTATCTTAGCACAAGTCAAGCAATCTTAACACAATTCAAGCAAGCATGCAAAGTGTCTATGAGCAGCGGAAAATAAAGAATGCAACTTGCAAGAATGTAAAGGGAAGGGTTTGGAGAATTCAAATGCAACTGGAGACACAGATGTTTATGTCGTGGTTCCGATAGGTGGTGCTATCGTACATCCACGTTGATGGAGACTTCAACCCACGAAGGGTAACGGTTGCGCGAGTCCATGGAGGGCTCCACCCATGAAGGTTCCACGAAGAAGCAACCTTGTCTATTGTGACGCCCCGAGACCGATGTGCCAGGTGTCTTCCAGTTATTCGCTGCCGTTGCCAGGTCATTTGCTTGCGTGTTGCATTTCATCATGTCATCATGTGCATCGCATCATCATGTTTTCAAAACCTGCATCCGTCCGGGTTCCCCCAGTTCCCTCTGTTGTCCGTTCTGAGCCCAGACACACTTGCACGCGCCCACGGCATGTCCGAAATAGTATTTTATAAGTGGCCGGAAAATGTTTTCGGAATGGGTTGAAAGTTGGCGTGCGGTCTTATTATAGTGTAGGTAGACCGCCTGTCAATTTTCGTCGCATTCGGAGTTCGTTTGATAGCCTAACCGTTAAACTATAGCGGCAATATAGCCGGTCTAACGTCGGACGTTTTTGGTCTCTGGAAACAGTCGCCGGGCCTCCCTCTCTTCTCTTCTCTCAGCTCGAGACCATCTACACAGCCCACTAACTACCGCCGGGTCCAACCTAACCTCTCTCGTCAGCCCGCGGTCCTCCTAGCGCGCGCGCCCGAAAAGTTGTCCCGGACCCGACCCGGACAGTCATCACCGTTGTGTCCGGATCATCCCCAAACGTCTATAAAACGTCTCCGTTTTTCTCTTTGGGCTACCTAACCTATTTTTCCCGTCCGTCCAATTAAGATCGAAGGGACCTAATGCCCCTATCCGGAAACGATGCCCAGCAGCTTGCCTCCGCCCTATTCCTGGACGGACACGCCCTCCGGCCTCGCCTTTCTGCCGCTGAAGACCCGCGTTGGGGCCTGCTACGCTGCGCCGCTGCTCGCAGGCCTCTGCTCTCCTGCACCTCGTCTCCGACACAGGCAAGTTCGTCGCCGCCAAGACCTTGCCTCGCCGGATCTGTCGCCCACTGCCGGGAATCGTTCCCCGATGACCTCGCCTCGCATCTGGTGGTCGTCCCGTCGTTTTTTGTCGCCGGAAGCACCAGCGCTGCCGCCCCTTAACTTCCTGGAACGCGCGCAGCTCCAAGTCCCGCTCGCTATGTCCGTTGACTTCGTCACCGACCGCGCGTGGGCCACGAGAGCACCAGGCCCAGCTCGCCCGCGCGAAGACCCCCCCCCCCTCCACCTATGCCACTTTGCCTGGGCCGCCTTCTCCCCTCGCTGCTCGTCGTGGGCCGCTCGCCTGCCGGCCCA
>NC_041390.1:109926830-109970454 GCF_002162155.2 Triticum dicoccoides
GCACCAGCGCTGCCGCCCCTTAACTTCCTGGAACGCGCGCAGCTCCAAGTCCCGCTCGCTATGTCCGTTGACTTCGTCACCGACCGCGCGTGGGCCACGAGAGCACCAGGCCCAGCTCGCCCGCGCGAAGACCCCCCCCCCCCCCACCTATGCCACTTTGCCTGGGCCGCCTTCTCCCCTCGCTGCTCGTCGTGGGCCGCTCGCCTGCCGGCCCAGCTGTGCCTTCTCCCGTCCTAGTCCATCACCGAGCCGGCCCAGCTGTGCCTTCTCCCGTCCTAGTCCATCACCGAGCCGGCCCAAGTGCCGTGGTGAGCAGCTCAGTTCAACCCAATGCAGCCCGTCCTATTTTTTTTCCTGCTGCTACGAATTTAGCTATTATTCCTGAGACGGTTGTTTTGCAGAAAAGTCCCTAGAGTTCATGCATTTAATATCTAATTAACCGTGCATCGGTTTAAAATAAGTTATATATGAAACATGACTAGAATTTCATCTAGTTTCATATTGTGCCATTTTCATCCATGTTTAACATGTTTAAAATGTTGTTTGATTAATTTTTGCTCTATGTCATGTTAAAATGCTTTAATTCATAACTATTTAACCGTAGCTCCAAACCTAACAAACTTTATATGTAAATGGGGTAGAAAAATGCCTAGTTTATCATGGTGACCTTACTTTGCATGTTTAACAACTTTAAAATTGTGTTTAGGGAAGAACAGTACCATAACCAAAAACATGCATATGAGGAGTTTCCGGAATTGTTGGTCGTTGTTTCCGGCCTCATTTAAACTTGACTAGATGGGTAGTTTTCATTTGCTTCACCCTCTTGCCATGTTTAACAACATTTAATATTGTTGAGTAACTAACCGGGAGAGAACTAAATAATTGATGTGGTGTTTCGTCAATATGCATCCCGTTGCATATTGAGCTCCATTTAATTTGTAGTTTTGTTTGTGCACTTTGCCATGCCATGCATATTTAAACCGGACATGCATCATACTCGATTGTGCATCATGCCATGTTGATGGGGTGGTTGTTTACTATGTTGTTTGCTTTCTTTCCGGTGTATTTCTTCTCGGTAATCCGATAATGTCGTATTTGTGAGGACCTGTTCGACTACGTCCGTTTGTCTTCTTCATGGACTCATTCTTCTTCCTTGCGGGATTTCAGGCAAGATGACCATACCCTCGAAATCACTTCTATCTTTGCTTGCTAGTTGCTCGCTCTTTTGCTATGCCTATGCTGCGATACCTACCACTTGCTTATCATGCCTCCCATATTGTTGAACCAAGCCTCTAACCCACCTTGTCCTAGCAAACTGTTGTTTGGCTATGTTACCGCTTTGCTCAGCCCCTCTTATAGCGTTATTAGTTGCAGGTGAAGATTGGAGCTTGTTCCATGTTGGAACATGGATATTTTGTTGGGATATCACAATATCTCTTATTTAATTAATGCATCTATATACTTGGTAAAGGGTGCAAGGCTCGGCCTTATGCCTGGTGTTTTGTTCCACTCTTGCCGCCCTAGTTTCCGTCATATCGGTGTTATGTTCCCGGATTTTGCGTTCCTTACAGGGTTGGGTGATAATGGGAACCCCTTGACAGTTCGCCTTGAATAAAACTCTTCCAGCAAGGCCCAACATTGGTTTTACCATTTGCCACCTAGCCTTTTCTTTCCCTTGGGTTCTGCAGACTCAAGGGTCATCTTTATTTAAACCCCCGGGCCGGTGCTCCTCTGAGTGTTGGTCCAACCCAGAGCACCATGCAGGGCCATCAACAGGGCCATCCGATTTCCGAAGGTTTCTTGGTTATGTGTTGAAGGATGGATACGGCTAGATGTAGGATTTGTTAGTTTTGGGTGAGATATTATGCTTCCCCTGTATCCCCAACACCTGATTGCATAACCGGAAAATTTCGGGAGTTTATAAGTGGGAATTCAAGTAGCCTTTAGGATATCTTTCCGACAGATGTATGATATGAAATTGGGGTTCGACGTCTAGTGGTCCGCCTATCCACGGTTGGTTTTACAGTGGTCTCGTTGTGTCTTAAAGAGTCCTTGGCTATGCCGACTCGGGGATGCTTCGTATGTCATGTGCACTGCCTTGTACATGATGGTGATGTACGATCGAGCCCGTGTAGGCCCCACCACGAAAACTTCGGACAAAATCTCTATCATATGTTTGTTCTGGCTTATTCTGCAAGCCAATCCTTTGTTTTGTTTTGAGTTGTGGTATTCGAGTTGCTTCAATGTCAAGTGTTGATTCCATACCTTTCCCAAATGGTGTTCTCATACTCCGATGTGAATACCAATCCTTCTTGATCATCAAGATTGTTTTGCCAATCCTTTTAACCGGCGTGTCTCTCTTCAAGTGGATCCGATCACTTCAACATTCACAAGATCAATTATCAGTTCTTCTCAATGTTGTTTGTTTCATCCATCTCCAAGTTGCCTTTGTTTTTTCCCGCCCTTCCTCCCTTGTTTTTTCTTTAAGGACTCAGATTTCTTAATCGACTATCCATCTTATTGATGTGAAGCCCCTCCATTCGTTTCCTTCAATGTTCTTATCCGGTGATTCTCATGAAGATTCTAACGGAGCCTCAAGTTTATCATTCCTTGTTCTTTTATCTTCTCCGGTGGATTCAATTCAAGCTTTCGGTGTTTGATCATATTCTTTTCCGTATTTCAATGCTTTCTCATGCCGGTGCAATTCTTAACCGTTCATCTCTCGCTATTCTATTGTCCCGGAGTGCTCAAGATATCTCAAAAGGCTCGTCTTGTCTTTCAAGATCAGTTCAAACTATTTCGAGGTTGTTATCTCATTCAAGCCATTTAATTCAACCGGCGCTATCTCTCTTTTCAAGCAATCGTTCTACGGTGTTTCTTTTGAGTGGGCCCTAACCCACATGTCTTTTCCAGGATCTTACCTGACTCTTCTTATTTTCCCGGAGGTATTCGCAAATTCTTTTCAAAGTTTGACATAAGAATGATTTATCATCAGTCAAATGTCTTCTCCAAGATCGTTTTCAAATTCTTTTCATAGTTGGCTCAACCCCTTCGCTTTTGATTCTTCCGGAGTGTCTAAATTATTCATGGTGGTGTTTCTCGTTGTCATTCTCATCATTTGAAGATCGAAGAAGATTTTTCTGTCAATCTTGCTCTTTTCTCTTCAAGATTCGTGGTTCTAGTTCGAGGCCACCCTCTCATAATTGTTTTTGATTGTGAGAATTCCTTTCACCTATCTGGAGTCCATCAATTCAGGTTTAGTCATTCTCAGCTTCCAGCTATCATTCTCCAAATCTTACCGGTGCATCATTCAATATTCTCTAATCAGTTCGTGATCCCTTCGTTCACTTGTATCTAGATTCTCTCAAGCATCTTCGTTCATTTGCAAATTCTTCCCGGTGATTCGTTATCTTTTATTCGTTCTTTTTCAATTCTTACGGTGGTTTGCTCAAGAGTTCTCTTCCTTCTTCATCATATCAATTTATTCGTTGTTTCAACACTTCCGGTGGTTCGTTCAACAACTTCCCAAGTTTATGTTATATCTCTCTTAATCCTTTCTACGAGAATTAGTGTGCCAAATCCGTTGATTGTCATCAATTTAATTGGTGAAGGATACGCATAATGTAATTCTTATTCTTGTTTCATCCGAATGAGTAATTTTTTTTCCGGAGTGGTTCATCATATCATATTCTTAGTTTGAGATGCCTTATCTTTTCTTTCCCGGACTTCCAAGCTCTAATTATCACGGAGATCCATCTAAATCATTACAAGGTTTCACCTTGTGTTTTCAACTTCTCTTTTTATTTTCGTTATCTTTTGCTTACCGGAGTTCTTCTTGAAGGTTCTACATGATGGTTCATAAAGGATTCAATTCCTTCTCGAAGTGCTCATCAAGATTCTTTTCTAAGGAGCTTAAGATTCTTCATCTTGCAATCCGGAGTGCAAATTCTTTCTACCATATTATCGGAGGTGGTATTATGTCGTTCTTGATAATCTGAGTTCATGTTTCACGATTCACATGTTGTTAGGAATGAGGTATTTCAAATCCATCAATCTCTTCTTTGGAATTATCTTGGGTTACATTTCACCTAAAGCCTTCCCTGAGGATTGTTGCTATCCATGGTGCTCATAAATGACCCAAGTTCTTCATCTATCCTCCCGGTGAATAGGTTTCTCGTCTCCTTGTTGATATCAATCCAATTCTTTTCCCGTTAGTGGCAGGTTGTCACCTCAGAATTTGAGATGTATTCCATAAGACCATATCAAGTTTATCCTTTTTCGTTGTTGGTGTTCCAACAACTCCATTCGACCCTTCTCCTAAGGATGCCTTCTCAAACTCTTTTGTGGCAGAAGTTGGCATTTGCTTCTCCATTCTTTTATTTCAATTATCTATATTCTATTCTTTCGTTCTGGAGGCATTGTGATGTTGCTCTTTTCAACACATCATCTCGTTTTTCAAAGATCATGTTCTTTTCGCGCTTATCTAGTTAATCGGAGTGTTGTGTCCTCCGCTCAAGTTCTTTTCGCCTTATCAAGCCTTGCACCTCTTTTCAACCAGAGTGCTGTCTGAGATCTTTCTTACCTCTTGTTCCATTCATTCAATAGTTCTGGAGGCTGTATGTTGTTGATCTCTTCAAGTATCTTCTCATCTTATCAAGTTCTTATTCAATTCCTTTTCTTTTCAATCGGAGTGCTGCCCGAAGTTGTTATTCCTTGTTCCTCTTTTCTAACGGAGTGTTTTCAAATTTGTTCATCTCCGTTGTATTCTTTTCTCGAAATGGCTTAACCTTTTCAAGGCTCCTTGGTTACACTCATTTGTCAAAGAAGCAACTTAGTTTTACCTCTTCTCTTTCTCTTCCTTTTTCCCTCCGGTGCCATTCTAGATCTCGGGACGAGATCCTCTCGTAGTGGTGGAGTGTTGTGACGCCCCGAGACCGATGTGCCAGGTGTCTTCCAGTTATTCGTTGCTGTTGCCAGGTCATTTGCTTGCGTGTTGCATTTCATCATGTCATCATGTGCATCGCATCATCATGTTTTCAAAACCTGCATCCGTCCGGGTTCCCCCAGTTCCCTCTATTGTCCGTTCTGAGCCCAGACACACTTGCACGCGCCCGCGGCATGTCCGAAATAGTATTTTATAAGTGGCCAGAAAATGTTTTCGGAATGGGTTGAAAGTTGGCGTGCGGTCTTATTATAGTGTAGGTAGACCGCCTGTCAATTTTCGCCGCATTCGGAGTTCGTTTGATAGCCTAACCGTTAAACTATAGCGGCAATATAGCCGGTCTAACGTCGGACATTTTCGGTCTCCGGAAACAGTCGCCGGGCCTCCCTCTCTTCTCTTCTCTCAGCTCGAGACCATCTACACAGCCCACTAACTACCGCCGGGTCCAACCTAACCTCTCTCGTCAGCCCGCGGTCCTCCTCGCGCACGCGCCCGAAAAGTTGTCCCGGACCCGACCCGGACAGTCATCACCGTTGTGTCCGGATCATCCCCAAACGTCTATAAAACGTCTCCGTTTTTCTCTTTGGGCTACCTAACCTATTTTTCCCATCCGTCCAATTAAGATCGAAGAGACCTAATGCCCCTATCCGGAAATCCTTTTGCCTTATATATTAGACCAAAACCTAAAACCTAGGGATCTGTCCCATCCATCTCCTCACCCACCGCCGCCACCCTCTCCCTTGGGATCCTCCCAGATCCCCGTCGGTCCAATCTGCAACCCAGTCTTCCTCCTTCGTTTTCAGCACCACCCCAATCATCAGCTTCCACCTTGCCCCAATCCAAATCCACCTCCCCAGCGACGCCCCACCTCGTCTCCAACTCCGGTCACAGCCTTGCCCCGCTTGCTGTTTCTCCTTCCCATATGCTTCCTCTGCATCGGGCCAGTGCCTCGACGAGAACCTCCCCCGCGCCCCGTCTTCCTCCTCATCGCGCGAATCCAGGAGGCTCGATGCCCAGCAGCTTGCCTCCGCCCTATTCCTGGACGGACACGCCCTCCGGCCTCGCCTTTCTGCCGCTGAAGACCCGCACTGGGGCCTGCTACGCTGCGCCGCCGCTCGTAGGCCTCTGCTCTCCTGCACCTCGTCTCCGACACAGGCAAGTTCGTCGCCGCCAAGACCTTGCCTCGCCGGATCCGTCGCCCACTGCCGAGAATTGTTCCCCGACGACCTCGCCTCACATCCGGTGGTCGTCCCGTCGTTTTTTGTCGCCGGAAGCACCAGCGCCGCCGCCCCTTGACTTCCTGGAACGCGTGCAGCTCCAAGTCCCGCTTGCTATGTCCGTTGACTTCGTCACCGACCGCGCGTGGGCCACGAGAGCGCCAGGCCCAGCTCGCCCGCGCGAAGACCTTCCCACCTATGCCGCTTTGCGTGGGCCGCCTTCTCCCCTCGCTGCTCGTCGTGGGCCGCGCGCCTGCCGGCCTAGCTGCGCCTTCTCCCGTCCTAGTCCATCACTGAGCCGGCCCAAGTGCCGTGGTGAGCAGCTCAGTTCAACCCAATGCATCCCGTCCTATTTTTTTTCCTGCTGCTACGAATTTAGCTATTATTCCTGAGACGGTTGTTTTGCAGAAAAGTCCCTAGAGTTCATGCATTTAATATCTAATTAACCGTGCATCGGTTTAAACTAAGTTATATATGAAACATGACTAAAATTTCATCTAGTTTCATATTGTGCCATTTTCATCCATGTTTAATATGTTTAAAATGTTGTTTGATTAATTTTTGCTCTATGTCATGTTAAAATGCTTTAATTCATAACTATTTAACCGTAGGTCCAAACCTAACAAACTTTATATGTAAATGGGGTAGAAAAATGCCTAGTTTAGCATGGTGACCTTACTTTGCATGTTTAACAACTTTAAAATTGTGTTCAGGGCAGAACAGTTCCATAACCAAAAACATGCATATGGGGAGTTTCCGGAATTGTTGGTCGTTGTTTCCGGGCTCATTTAAACTTGACTAGATGGGTAGTTTTCATTTGCTTCACCCTCTTGCCATGTTTAACAACATTTAATATTGTTGAGTACCTAACCGGGAGAGAACTAAATAATTGATGTGGTGTTTCGTCAATATGCAACCCATTGCATATTGAGCTCCATTTAATTTGTAGTTTTGTTTGTGCACTTTGCCATGCCATGCATATTTTTACCGGGCATGCATCATACTCGATTGTGCATCATGCCATGTTGATGGGGTGGTTGTTTACTATGTTGTTTGCTTTCTTTCTGGTGTATTTCTTCTTGGTAATCCGATAATGTCACGTTTGTGAGGACCCGTTCGACTACGTCCGTTTGCCTTCTTCATGGACTCGTTCTTCTTCCTTGCGGGATTTCAGGCAAGATGACCATACCCTCGAAATCACTTCTATCTTTGCTTGCTAGTTGCTCGCTCTTTTGCTATGCCTATGCTGCGATACCTACCACTTGCTTATCATGCCTCCCATATTGTTGAACCAAGCCTCTAACCCACCTTGTCCTAGCAAACCGCTGTTTGGCTATGTTACCGCTTTGCTCAGCCCCTCTTATAGTGTTATTAGTTGTAGGTGAAGATTGGAGCTTGTTCCATGTTGGAACATGGATATTTTGTTGGGATATCACAATATCTCTTATTTAATTAATGCATCTATATACTTGGTAAAGGGTAGAAGGCTCGGCCTTATGCCTGGTGTTTTGTTCCACTCTTGCCGCCCTAGTTTCCGTCATATCGGTGTTATGTTCCCGGATTTTGCGTTCCTTACGCGGTTGGGTGATAATGGGAACCCCTTGACAGTTCGCCTTGAATAAAACTCTTCCAGCAAGGCCCAACATTGGTTTTACCATTTGCCACCTAGCCTTTTCTTTCCCTTGGGTTCTGCAGACTCAAGGGTCATCTTTATTTAAACCACCGGGCCAGTGCTCCTCTGAGTGTTGGTCCAACCCAGAGCACCGTGCAGGGCCATCCCTTGGCAACTTGGGTTATGTCGGCTCCTGTACGCTTAGCTTATCCGGTGTGCCCTGAGAACGAGATATGTGCAGCTCCTATCGGGATTTGTCGGCACAGCGGGTGGTCTTGCTGGACTTGGTTTACCATTGTCGAGGATGTCTTGTAGAACCGGGATACCGAGTCTGATCGGAATGTCTCGGGAGGAGGTCTATTCCTTCGTTGACCGTGAGAGCTTGTCATGGGCTAAGTTGGGACACCCCTGCAGGGATTTGAACTTTCGAAAGCCGTGCCCGCGGTTATGGGCAGATGGGAATTTGTTAACGTCCGGTTGTAGAAAACCTGAAGTTGACCTTAATTAAAATGCATCAACCGCGTGTGTTGCCGTGATGGTCTCTTTCCGGCGGAGTCCGGGAAGTGAACACGGTGTTGGAGTTATGCTTGACGTAGGTTGTTTTAGGATCACTTCTTGATCATACTTTTATCGACCGTGCTTTGCCTTCTCTTCTCGCTCTCGTTTGCGTATGTTAGCCACCATATATGCTAGTCGCTTGCTGCAGCTCCACCTCTTACCTTTACCTTACCCATAAGCTTAAATAGCCTTGATCGCGAGGGTGCGAGATTGCTGAGTCCCCGTGACTCACAGATACTTCCAAAACCAGCTTGCAGGTGTCGATGAGTCCGTGCAGATGACGCAACCAAGCTCAAGGAGGAGCTCGTTGAAGATCGTGTCCTTTGTGTTGTTTCGTTCTAGTTGATCAGTAGTGGAGCCCAGTTGGGGTCGATCGGGGACCTTGTCGCTTTTGGGGTTCTTCTTTTATTTTGGTTCCGTAGTTAGACCTTGATTGTATTTGGATGTTGTAATGCTTTATTCATGTAATTGTGTGAAGTGGCGATTGTAAGCCAACTATGTATCTTTTCCCTTATGTATTACATGGGTTGTGTGAAGATTACCTCACTTGCGACATTGCTTTCAATGCGGTTATGCCTCTAAGCCGTGCTTCGACACGTGGGAGATATAGCCGCATCGAGGGCGTTACATCTATCCCATCATGACCATCGCCCACGAAGGACTTGCCTCACTAGCGGTAGATCTTCACGAAGTAGGCGATCTCCTTGCCCTTACAAACTCCTTGGTTCAACTCCACAATCTTTGTCGGAGGCTCCCAAGTGACACCTAGCCAATCTAGGAGACACCACTCTCCAAGAAGTAACAAATGGTGTGTTGATGATGAACTCCTTGCTCTTGTGCTTCAAATGATAGTCTCCCCAATACTCAACTCTCTCTCACAGGATATGGATTTGGTGGAAAGAAGATTTGAGTGGAAAGCAACTTGGGGAAGGCTAGAGATCAAGATTCATATGGTGGGAATGGAATATCTTGGCCTCAACACATGAGTAGGTGGTTCTTTCTTAGAAAATGTGTATTGGAAGTAGGTATGTTCTGATGGCTCTCTCCATGAATGAAGAGTGGGTGGAGGGGTATATATAGCCTCCACACAAAAACTAACCGTTACACACAATTTAGCAATCTCGGTGAGACCGAATTAAGAAACTCGATCAGACCGATTCAGCAAACCTAGTGACCATTAGGATTTTCGGTGGGACTGAGATGCAACTCGGTAGGACCGATATGGTTAGGGTTAGGGCATAACGTAATCTCGGTATGACCAATTACACAAACTCGGTGGGACCGATTTTGGTAATGAGCTAACCAGAGAGTTGGTCAGGTAAACTCGGTGGGACCGATCGCTCATTTAGGTGGGACCGAAATGTTACAAAAGAGAAACAGAGAGTTTACATTGCAATCTCGGTGGGACCGATCGCTCATCTCGGTAGGACCGAAACGTTACAAAGGGAAACAAAGAGATTACAACCCCATCTCCGTGTGATCGAGATCCCTATCGATGAGACCGATTTGCCTAGGGTTTGTGGCAGTGGCTATGACATTTGAAACTCGGTGGCGCCGGATAGAGAGAATCGGTGGGGCCGAGTTTGACTCTTGGTTTAGGTCATATGTGGATGTGGGAAGGTAGTTGAGGGTTTTGGAGCATATCACTAAGCACTATGAAGCAAGAATCTCATTAAACAACACCTCATCCCTCCTTGATAGTATTGGCTTTTCCTATAGACTCAATGTGATCTTGGATCACTAAAATATAAAATGTAGAGTCTTGAGCTTTGAGCTTGAGCCAATCTTTTTGTCCTTAATATTTTGAGGGGTCCACTTTCCTCATCCATGCCATGCCATTCATTGAGCTTTTCCTGAAATATTAATCTTGGAATAGCATTAGCTCAATGAGCTATATGTTGTTAGGAATTACCAAAACCACCTAGGGATAGTTGCACTTTCAATCTCCCCTTTTTGGTAATTGATGACAACATATAGATCAAAGCTTCGACAAATGATAATAAGAGTGAAAAACATTGTCGCTTTGAGAAGTATGTGAAAAGCAAGAGCTCCCCCTAAATTTGTGCATAGTTTATGATTTGCTTTGGACTGCAAATGCACAGAGAATTAGGCTCATGGGTTACTATTTCATGTCACATACATCTTGGTGGAGCGCTCAAAATGATAATAATTAAATACATGCACTCATCACCAAGCAAAGTGAATGATCATATAGGGATAAAATGATAATGTCATCCAATAAGCATTAAAGTAGCATATGATCAAACACATGAGCATCCAAGTATCACATAGACAAAAGGTATCTCAAACAAGCAAAGCAAATAAAGTTCAACCACCAAAGCAAGAGAGGATAAAAAGCAACGCTCTCTCTCGAAGCCTATGATCTATACATTTTCTCCCCCTTAGGCAACAAGTTACCAAAAAGTTCCTAGAAAATGCATAGCACTAAATCGTCTCTCAGGCTTGGTCTTCAGGTGGTGGTGTTCGGATAACTCCAAGAACGAAGGCTTCGGTCGAAGTAGATGGAGCTGATGGAGTAGGACAGCATGATAAGCTCATCATTCCATTTTGTGAGCTTCTGAGCCACAAACTCATTGACTCCACACGCCTTGAAACTGTCATACACACCTGGATAATGTTCATCATTCTCCCTGATGTACTCCCAGTCGACCCATCTCATGTCACACACTATGGGCTTCTTGTCAAGCAAGATTGTCTCATAGAAGTCCTGTTGTTCCTTTGTATGGAACCTGTAGTCCAAAGCAGTGTTGGAAATATGCCCTAGAGGCAATAATAAAAGGATTATTATTATATTTCCTTGTTCTTGATAATTGTCTTTTATTCATGCTATAATTGTGTTATCCGGAAATCGTAATACATGTGTGAATACATAGACACCAACATGTCCCTAGTAAGCCTCTAGTTGACTAGCTCGTTGATCAATAGATAGTCATGGTTTCCTGACTATGGACACTGGATGTCATTGATAACGAGAACACATCATTAGGAGAATGATGTGATGGAAAAGACCCAATCCTAAACATAGCACAAGATCGTATAGTTCGTTTGCTAGAGTTTTTCCAATGTCAAGTATCTTTTCCTTAGACCATGAGATCGTGTAACTCCCGGATACCGTAGGAGTGCTTTGGGTATACCAAACGTCACAACGTAACTGGGTGACTATAAAGGTATACTACAGGTATCTCCGAAAGTGTCTGTTAGGTTGACGCGGATCAAGACTGGGATTTGTCACTCCGTATGACGGAGAGGTATCTCTGGGCCCACTCGGTAATGCATCATCATAATGAGCTCAAAGTGACCAAGTGTCTGGTCACGGGATCATGCATTATGGTACGAGTAAAGTGACTTCCGGTAACGAGATTGAACGAGGTATTGGGATACCGACGATCGAATCTCGGGCAAGTAACGTACCGATTGACAAAGGGAATTGTATACGGGGTTGCTTGAATCCTCAACATTGTGGTTCATCCGATGAGATCATCGAGGAGCATGTGGGATCCAACATGGGTATCCAGATCCCGCTGTTGGTTATTGACCGGAGAGCCATCTCGGTCATGTCTACATGTCTCCCGAACCCGTAGGGTCTACACACTTAAGGTTCGGTGATGCTAGGGTTGTAGAGATATGAATATGCAGTAACCCGAAAGTTGTTCAGAATCCCGGATGAGATCCCGAACATCACGAGGAGTTCCGGAATGGTCCGGAGGTGAAGAATTATATATAGGAAGTGCAGTTTCGGCCATCGGGAGAGTTTCGGGGGTCACCGGTATTGTACCGGGACCACCGGATGGGTCCCGGGGGTCCACCGGGTGGGACCACCCATCCCGGAGGGCCCCATGGGCTGAAGTGGGGAGGGGAACCAGCCCATAGTGGGCTGGTGCGCCCCCTTGGCCCACCCCCTGCGCCTAGGGTTGGAAACCCTAGGGTGGGGGGCGCCCCACTTGCCTTGGGGGCCACTCCACCCTTGGCCGCCGCCCCCCTAGGAGATCCCATCTCCTAGGGCCGGCGCCCCCCCTTGGGGAGCCTATATAAAGGGGGGAGGGAGGGGCAGCCGCACCCTTGACTCTTGGCGCCTCCCTCTCCCCTGCTACACCTCTCCCTCTCGTAGTAGAACGGCGAAGCCCAGCTGCGGTGACTGCTACATCCACCACCACGTCGTCGTGCTGCTGGATCTTCATCAACCTCTCCTCCCCCCCTTGCTGGATCAAGAAGGAGGAGACGTCACGCTGACCGTACGTGTGTTGAACACGGAGGTGCCATCCGTTCGGCGCTAGGATCTCTGGTGATTTGGATCACATCGAGTACGACTTCCTCATCCCCGTTCTTTGAACGCTTCCGCGCGTGATCTACAAAGGTATGTAGATGCAATCCGATCACTCGTTGCTAGATGAACTCATAGATGGATCTTGGTGAAACCGTAGGAAATTTTTTGTTTTCTGCAACGTTCCCCAACAGTGGCATCATGAGCTAGGTCTATGCGTAGTTCCTTTTGCACAAGTAGAACACAATTTGTTGTGGGCGTAGATGTTGTCAACTTTCTTGCCGCTACTAGTCTTATTTTGCTTCAACGGTATTGTGGGATGAAGCGGCCCGGACCAACCTTTCACGTACGCTTACGTGAGACCGGTTCCACCGACTGACATGCACTAGTTGCATAAGGTGGCTGGCGGGTGTCTGTCTCTCCCACTTTAGTTGGAGCGGATTTGATGAAAAGGGTCCTTATGAAGGGTAAATAGAAGTTGACAAATCATGTTGTGGCTTTAATGTAGGTAAGAAAACGTTCTTGCTAGAACCCTCTTGCAGCCACGTAAAACTTGCAACAACAATTAGAGGACGTCTAACTTGTTTTTGCAGCAAGTGTTCTGTGATGTGATATGGCCAAAGTTGTGATGAATGATGAATGATATATATGTGATGTATGAGATCATGTTCTTGTAATAGGAATCATGACTTGCATGTCGATGAGTATGACAACCGGCAGGAGCCATAGGAGTTGTCTTTATTTTTTGTATGACCTGCGTGTCATTGAGAAACGCCATGTAAATTACTTTACTTTATTGCTAAACGTGTTAGCCATAGTAGTAGAAGTAATAGTTGGCGAGCAACTTCATGGAGACACGGTGATGGAGATCATGATGATGGAGATCATGGTGTCAAGCCGGTGACAAGATGATCATGGAGCCCCAAGATGGAGATCAAAGGAGCTATGTGATATTGGCCATATCATGTCACTATTATTATTTGATTGCATGTGATGTTTATCATGTTTTTGCATCTTGTTTACTTAGAACGACGGTAGTAAATAAGATGATCCCTCATAATAATTTCAAGAAAGTGTTCCCCCTAACTGTGCACCGTTGTGACAGTTTGTTGTTTCGAAGCACCGCGTGATGATCGAGTGTGATAGATTCCAATGTTCACATACAACGGGTGTAAGACATATTTACACATGCAAACACTTAGGTTGACTTGACGAGCCTAGCATGTACAGACATGGCCTCGGAACACAGAACACCGAAAGGTCGAGCATGAGTCGTATAGAAGATACGATCAACATGAAGATGTTCACCGATGTTGACTAGTCCGTCTCACGTGATGATCGGACACGGCCTAGTTAACTCGGATCATGTTATACTTAGATGACTGGAGGGATGTCTATCTAAGTGGGAGTTCATTGAATAATTTGATTAGATGAACTTAATTATCATGAACTTAGTCCAAAATCTTTACAACATATATTGTAGATCAAATGGCCAACGTTGTCCTCAACTTCAACGCGTTCCTAGAGAAAACCAAGCTGAAAGATGATGGCAGCAACTATACGGACTGGGTCCGGAACCTGAGGATCATCCTCATAGCTGCCAAGAAAGACTATGTCCTACAAGCACCGCTAGGTGAAGCACCTGCTCTCCCTGCAGAACAAGACGTTATGAACGCTTGGCAGACACGTACCGATGATTACTCCCTCGTTCAGTGCGGCATGCTTTACAGCTTAGAGCCGGGGCTCCAAAAGCGTTTTGAGAGACACGGAGCATATGAGATGTTCGAAGAGCTGAAAATGGTTTTTCAAGATCATGCCCGGGTCGAGAGATATGAAGTCTCGGACAAGTTCTTCAGCTGTAAGATGGAGGAAAACAGTTCTGTCAGTGAGCACATACTCACTATGTCTGGGTTACATAACTGCTTGACTCAGCTGGGAGTTAATCTCCCGGATGACGCGGTCATTGACAGAATCCTTCAGTCGCTTCCACCGAGCTACAAGAGCTTTGTGATGAACTTCAATATGCAGGGGATGGAAAAGACCATTCCTGGAGTATTTGCAATGCTGAAATCAGCAGAGGTAGAAGTCAAAAAGGAACATCAAGTGTTGATGTTGAATAAAACCACTAAGTTCAAGAAAGGCAAGGGTAAGAAGAACTTCAAGAAGGACGGCAAGGGAGTTGCCGCGCCCGACAAGCAAGCTGCCGGGAAGAAGGCAAAGAATGGACCCAAGCCCGAGACTGAGTGCTTTTATTGCAAGGAAAGTGGTCACTGGAAGCGGAACTGCCCCAAATACTTAGCGGACAAGAAGGCCGGCAAAACGAAAGGTATATGTGATATACATGTAATTGATGTGTACCTTACCAGTACTCGTAGTAGCTCCTGGGTATTTGATACCGGTGTAGTTGCTCACATTTGTAACTCAAAGCAGGAGCTGCGGAATAAGTGGAGACTGGCGAAGGACGAGGTGACGATGCGCGTCGGGAATGGTTCCAAGGTCGATGTGATCGCGGTCGGCACGCTACCTCTACATTTACCTACGGGATTAGTTTTGAACCTCAATAATTGTTATTTAGTGCCAAGTTTGAGCATGAACATTGTATCAGGATCTCGTTTAATACGAGATGGCTACTTATTTAAATCCGAGAATAATGGTTGTTCTATTTATATGAGAGATATGTTTTATGGTCATGCTCCGGTGGTGAATGGTTTATTCTTAATGAATCTCGAGCGTAATGCTACACATATTCATAGTGTGAGTACCAAAAGATGTAAGGTTGATAATGATAGTCCCACATACTTGTGGCACTGCCGCCTTGGTCACATAGGTGTCAAACGCATGAAGAAGCTACATGCAGATGGACTTTTAGAGTCTCTTGATTACGAATCATTTAACACATACGAACCATGCCTCGTGGGTAAAATGACCAAGACTCCGTTCTCAGGAACAATGGAGCGAGCAACCAACTTATTGGAAATCATACATACTGATGTGTGTGGTCCAATGAGTGTTGAGGCTCGCGGTGGTTATCGTTATGTTCTCACCCTCACTGATGACTTGAGTAGATATGGGTATGTCTACTTAATGAAACACAAGTCTGAGACCTTTGAAAGGTTCAAGGAATTTCAGAGTGAGGTTGAGAATCAACGTGACAGGAAAATCAAGTTCCTACGATCAAATCATGGAGGAGAATACTTGAGTCACGAATTTGGCACACACTTAAGAAAATGTGGAATAGTTTCACAACTCACACCGCTTGGAACACCTCAGCGTAATGGTGTGTCCGAACGTCGTAATCGCACTCTATTAGATATGGTGCGATCTATGATGTCTCTTACCGATTTACCGCTATCATTTTGGGGCTATGCTTTAGAGACTGCCCCATTCACTTTAAATAGGGCTCCGTCGAAATCCGTTGAGACGACACCGTATGAATTATGGTTTGGGAAGAAACCTAAGCTGTCGTTTCTAAAAGTTTGGGGATGCGATGCTTATGTCAAGAAACTTCAACCTGAAAAGCTCAAACCCAAGTCGGAAAAATGCATCTTCACAGGATACCCTAAAGAAACTATTTGGTATACCTTCTACCTCAGATCCGAAGGCAAGATCTTTGTTGCCAAGAATGGATCCTTTCTAGAGAAATAGTTTCTCTCGAAAGAAGTAAGTGGGAGGAAAGTAGAACTTGATGAAGTATTACCTCTTGAACCGGAAAGTGGTGCAACTCAAGAAAATGTTCCTGAGGTGCCTGCACCGACTAGAGAGGAAGTTAATGATGATGATCATGAAACTTCAGATCAAGTTGCTACTGAACTTCGTAGGTCCACAAGGACACGTTCCGCACCAGAGTGGTACGGCAACCCTGTCTTGGAAATCATGTTGTTAGACAACGGTGAACCTTCGAACTATGAAGACGCGATGGCGGGCCCAGATTCCAACAAATGGCTTGAAGCCATGCAATCCGAGATAGGATCCATGTATGAAAACAAAGTATGGACTTTGACAGACTTGCCCGATGATCGGCGAGCGATAGAAAACAAATGGATCTTTAAGAAGAAGACGGACGCGGATGGTAATGTTACCATCTATAAAGCTCGACTTGTCGCTAAGGGTTATCGGCAAGTTCAAGGGGTTGACTACGATGAGACTTTCTCTCCCGTAGCGAAGCTGAAGTCCGTCCGAATTATGTTAGCAATTGCCGCATACTATGATTATGAGATATGGCAAATGGACGTCAAAACGGCATTCCTTAATGGTTTCCTTAAGGAAGAATTGTATATGATGCAGCCGGAAGGTTTTGTCGATCCTAAGAATGCTGACAAGGTGTGCAAGCTCCAACGCTCGATTTATGGGCTGGTGCAAGCATCTCGGAGTTGGAACATTCGCTTTGATGAGATGATCAAAGCGTTTGGGTTTATGCAGACTTATGGAGAAGCCTGCGTTTATAAGAAAGTGAGTGGGAGCTCTGTAGCATTTCTCATATTATATGTAGATGACATACTTTTGATGGGAAATGATATAGAACTTTTGTACGGCATTAAGGCCTACTTGAATAAGAGTTTTTCAATGAAGGACCTTGGAGAAGCTGCTTATATATTAGGCATCAAGATCTATAGAGATAGATCAAGACGCCTCATAGGTCTTTCACAAAGCACATACCTTGATAAGATATTGAAGAAGTTCAATATGGATCAGTCTAAGAAGGGGTTCTTGCCTGTGTTGCAAGGTGTGAAATTGAGCTCAGCTCAATGTCCGACCACGGCAGAAGATATAGAAGAGATGAGTGTCATCCCCTATGCCTCAGCCATAGGGTCTATTATGTATGCCATGCTGTGTACCAGACCTGATGTAAACCTTGTCGTAAGTTTGGTAGGTAGGTACCAAAGTAATCCCGGCAAGGAACACTGGACAGCGGTCAAGAATATCCTGAAGTACCTGAAAAGGACTAAGGAAATGTTTCTCGTTTATGGAGGTGACGAAGAGCTCGTCGTAAAGGCTTACGTCGATGCTAGCTTCGACACAGATCTGGATGACTCTAAGTCACAAACCGGATACGTGTATATTTTGAATGGTGGGGCAGTAAGCTGGTGCAGTTGCAAGCAGAGCGTCGTGGCGGGATCTACATGTGAAGCGGAGTACATGGCGGCCTCGGAGGCAGCACATGAAGCAATCTGGGTGAAGGAGTTCATCACTGACCTAGGAGTCATACCCAATGCGTCGGGGCCGATCAAGCTCTTCTGTGACAACACTGGAGCTATTGCACTTGCCAAGGAGCCCAGGTTTCACAAGAAGACCAGGCACATCAAGCGTCGCTTCAACTCCATTCGTGAATATGTTCAAGATGGAGACATAAAGTACATACGGACCTGAATGTAGCAGATCCGTTGACTAAACCTCTCCCTAGAGCAAAACATGATCAACACCAGAATTCCATGGGTGTTCGACTCATCACAATGTAACTAGATTATTGACTCTAGTGCAAGTGGGAGACTGTTGGAAATATGCCCTAGAGGCAATAATAAAAGGATTATTATTATATTTCCTTGTTCTTGATAATTGTCTTTTATTCATGCTATAATTGTGTTATCCGGAAATCGTAATACATGTGTGAATACATAGACACCAACATGTCCCTAGTAAGCCTCTAGTTGACTAGCTCGTTGATCAATAGATAGTCATGGTTTCCTGACTATGGACATTGGATGTCATTGATAACGAGATCACATCATTAGGAGAATGATGTGATGGAAAAGACCCAATCCTAAACATAGCACAAGATCGTATAGTTCGTTTGCTAGAGTTTTTCCAATGTCAAGTATCTTTTCCTTAGACCATGAGATCGTGTAACTCCTGGATACCGTAGGAGTGCTTTGGGTATACCAAACGTCACAACGTAACTGGGTGACTATAAAGGTATACTACGGGTATCTCCAAAAGTGTCTGTTGGGTTGACGCGGATCAAGACTGGGATTTGTCACTCTGTATGACGGAGAGGTATCTCTGGGCCCACTCGGTAATGCATCATCATAATGAGCTCAAAGTGACCAAGTGTCTGGTCACGGGATCATGCATTACGGTACGAGTAAAGTGACTTGCCGGTAACGAGATTGAACGAGGTATTGGGATACCGACGATCGAATCTCGGGCAAGTAACGCACCGATTGACAAAGGGAATTGTATACGGGGTTGCTTGAATCCTCGACATAGGAGCATGTGGGAGCCAACATGGGTATCCAGATCCCGATGTTGGTTATTGACTGGAGAGCCATCTCGGTCATGTCTACATGTCTCTCGAACCCGTAGGGTCTACACACTTAAGGTTCGGTGACGCTAGGGTTGTAGAGATATGAATATGCAGTAACCCGAAAGTTGTTCGGAGTCCCGGATGAGATCCCGAACGTCACGAGGAGTTCCGTAATGGTCCGGAGGTGAAGAATTATATATAGGAAGTGTAGTTTCGGCCATCGGGAGAGTTTCGAGGGTCACCGGTATTGTACCGGGACCACCGGATGGGTCCCGGGGGTCCACCGGGTGGGACCACCCATCCCGGAGGGCCCCATGGGCTGAAGTGGGGAGGGGAACCACGCCATAGTTGGCTGGTGCGCCCCCCTTGGCCCACCCCCTGCGCCTAGGGTTGGAAACCCTAGGGTGGGGGGCGCCCCACTTGCCTTGGGGGCCACTCCACCCTTGGCCGCCGCCCCCCCTAGGAGATCCCATCTCCTAGGGCCGGCGCCCCCCCTTGGGGAGCCTATATAAAGGGGGGGAGGGAGGGGCAGCCGCACCCTTGACTCTTGGAGCCTCCCTCTCCCATGCTACACCTCTCCCTCTCGTAGTAGAACGGCGAAGCCCAGCTGCGGTGACTGCTACATCCACCACCACGTCGTCGTGCTACTGGATCTTCATCAACCTCTCCTCCCCCCCCCCTTGCTGGATCAAGAAGGAGGAGACGTCACGCTGACCGTACGTGTGTTGAACACGGAGGTGCCGTCCGTTCGGCGCTAGGATCTCCGGTGATTCGGATCACGTCGAGTACGACTTCCTCATCCCCGTTCTTTGAACGCTTCCGCGCGTGATCTACAAAGGTATGTAGATGCAATCCGATCACTCGTTGCTATATGAACTCATAGATGGATCTTGGTGAAACCGTAGGAAAATTTTTGTTTTCTGCAACGTTCCCCAACAGTGGCATCATGAGCTAGGTCTATGTGTAGTTCCTTTTGCACAAGTAGAACACAATTTGTTTTGGGCGTAGATGTTGTCAACTTTCTTGCCGCTACTAGTCTTATTTTGCTTCAACGGTATTGTGGGATGAAGCGGCCCGGACCAACCTTACACGTACGCTTACGTGAGACCGGTTCCACCGACTGACATGCACTAGTTGCATAAGGTGGCTGGCGGGTGTCTGTCTCTCCCACTTTAGTTGGAGCGGATTTGATGAAAAAGGTCCTTATGAAGGGTAAATAGAAGTTGAGAAATCACGTTGTGGCTTTAATGTAGGTAAGAAAACGTTCTTGCTAGAACCCTCTTGCAGCCACGTAAAACTTGCAACAACAATTAGAGGACGTCTAACTTGTTTTTGCAGCAAGTGTTCTGTGATGTGATATGGCCAAAGTTGTGATGAATGATGAATGATATATATGTGATGTATGAGATCATGTTCTTGTAATAGGAATCACGACTTGCATGTCGATGAGTATGACAACCGGCAGGAGCCATAGGAGTTGTCTTTATTTTTTGTATGACCTGCGTGTCATTGAGAAACGCCATGTAAATTACTTTACTTTATTGCTAAACGTGTTAGCCATAGTAGTAGAAGCAATAGTTGGCGAGCAACTTCATGGAGACACGGTGATGGAGATCATGGTGTCAAGCCGGTGACAAGATGATCATGGAGCCCCAAGATGGAGATCAAAGGAGCTATGTGATATTGGCCATATCATGTCACTATTATTATCTGATTGCATGTGATGTTTATCATGTTTTTGCATCTTGTTTACTTAGAACGACGGTAGTAAATAAGATGATCCCTCATAATAATTTCAAGAAAGTGTTCCCCCTAACTGTGCACCGTTGCGCCAGTTCGTTGTTTCGAAGCACTGCGTGATGATCGGGTGTGATAGATTCCAACGGTCACATACAACGGGTGTAAGACATATTTACACATGCAAACACTTAGGTTGACTTCACGAGCCTAGCATGTGCAGACATGGCCTCGGAACACACAACACCAAAAGGTTGAGCATGAGTCGTATAGAAGATACGATCAACATGAAGATGTTCACCGATGTTGACTAGTCCGTCTCACGTGATGATCGGACACGGCCTAGTAAACTCGGATCATGTTATACTTAGATGACTGGAGGGATGTCTATCTAAGTGGGAGTTCATTGAATAACTTGATTAGATGAACTTAATTATCATGAACTTAGTCCAAAATCTTTACAACATGTATTGTAGATCAAATGGCCAACGTTGTCCTCAACTTCAACGCGTTCCTAGAGAAAACCAAGCTGAAAGACGATGGCAGCAACTATACGGACTGGGTCCGGAACCTGAGGATCATCCTCATAGCTGCCAAGAAAGACTATGTCCTACAAGCACCGCTAGGTGAAGCACCTGCTCTCCCTGCAGAACAAGACGTTATGAACGCTCGGCAGACACGTACCGATAATTACTCCCTCGTTCAGTGCGGCATGCTTTACAGCTTAGAGCCGGGGCTCCAAAAGCGTTTTGAGAGACACGGAGCATATGATATGTTCGAAGAGCTGAAAATGGTTTTTCAAGATCATGCCCGGGTCGAGAGATATGAAGTCTCCGACAAGTTCTTCAGCTGTAAGATGGAGGAAAACAGTTCTGTCAGTGAGCACATACTCACTATGTCTGGGTTACATAACTGCTTGACTCAGCTGGGAGTTAATCTCCCGGATGACGCGGTCATTGACAGAATCCTTCAGTCGCTTCCACCGAGCTACAAGAGCTTTGTGATGAACTTCAATATGCAGGGGATGGAAAAGACCATTCCTGAAGTATTTGCAATGCTAAAATCAGCAGAGGTAGAAGTCAAAAAGGAACATCAAGTGTTGATGTTGAATAAAACCACTAAGTTCAAGAAAGGCAAGGGTAAGAAGAACTTCAAGAAGGACGGCAAGGGAGTTGCCGCGCCCGGCAAGCAAGCTGCCGGGAAGAAGGCAAAGAATGGACCCAAGCCCGAGACTGAGTGCTTTTATTGCAAGGAAAGTGGTCACTGGAAGCGGAACTGCCCCAAATACTTAGCGGACAAGAAGGCCGGCAAAACGAAAGGTATATGTGATATACATGTAATTGATGTGTACCTTACCAGTACTCGTAGTAGCTCCTGGGTATTTGATACCGGTGTAGTTGCTCACATTTGTAACTCAAAGCAGGAGCTGCGGAATAAGCGGAGACTGGCGAAGGATGAGGTGACGATGCGCGTCGGGAATGGTTCCAAGGTCGATGTGATCGCGGTCGGCACGCTACCTCTACATTTACCTACGGGATTAGTTTTGAACCTCAATAATTGTTATTTAGTGCCAAGTTTGAGCATGAACATTGTATCAGGATCTCGTTTAATACGAGATGGCTACTTATTTAAATCCGAGAATAATGGTTGTTCTATTTATATGAGAGATATGTTTTATGGTCATGCTCCGGTGGTGAATGGTTTATTCTTAATGAATCTCGAGCGTAATGCTACACATATTCATAGTGTGAGTACCAAAAGATGTAAGGTTGATAATGATAGTCCCACATACTTGTGGCACTGCCGCCTTGGTCACATAGGTGTCAAACGCATGAAGAAGCTCCATGCAGATGGACTTTTAGAGTCTCTTGATTACGAATCATTTGACACATGCGAACCATGCCTCATGGGTAAAATGACCAAGACTCCGTTCTCAGGAACAATGGAGCGAGCAACCAACTTATTGGAAATCATACATACTGATGTGTATGGTCCAATGAGTGTTGAGGCTCGCGGTGGTTATCGTTATGTTCTCACCCTCACTGATGACTTGAGTAGATATGGGTATGTCTACTTAATGAAACACAAGTCTGAGACCTTTGAAAGGTTCAAGGAATTTCAGAGTGAGGTTGAGAATCAACGTGACAGGAAAATCAAGTTCCTACGATCAGATCATGGAGGAGAATACTTGAGTCACGAATTTGGCACACACTTAAGAAAATGTGGAATAGTTTCACAACTCACGCCGCCTGAAACACCTCAGCGTAATGGTGTGTCCGAACGTCGTAATCGCACTCTATTAGATATGGTGTGATCTATGATGTCTCTTACCGATTTACCGCTATCATTTTGGGGCTATGCTTTAGAGACTGCCGCATTCACTTTAAATAGGGCTCCGTCGAAATCCGTTGAGACGACACCGTATGAATTATGATTTGGGAAGAAACCTAAGCTGCCGTTTCTACAAGTTTGGGGATGCGATGCTTATGTCAAGAAACTTCAACCTGAAAAGCTCAAACCCAAGTCGGAAAAATGCGTCTTCACAGGATACCCTAAAGAAACTATTTGGTATACCTTCTACCTTAGATCCGAAGGCAAGATCTTTGTTGCCAAGAATGGATCCTTTCTAGAGAAATAGTTTCTCTCGAAAGAAGTAAGTGGGAGGAAAGTAGAACTTGATGAAGTATTACCTCTTGAACCGGAAAGTGGTGCAACTCAAGAAAATGTTCCTGAGGTGCCTGCACCGACTAGAGAGGAAGTTAATGATGATGATCATGAAACTTCAGATCAAGTTGCTACTGAACTTCGTAGGTCCACAAGGACACGTTCCGCACCAGAGTGGTACGGCAAACCTGTCTTGGAAATCATGTTGTTAGACAACGGTGAACCTTCGAACTATGAAGAAGCGATGGCGGGCCCAGATTCCAACAAATGGCTTGAAGCCATGCAAACCGAGATAGGATCCATGTATGAAAACAAAGTATGGACTTTGACGGACTTGCCCGATGATCGGCGAGCGATAGAAAACAAATGGATCTTTAAGAAGAAGACGGACGCGGATGGTAATGTTACCATCTATAAAGCTCGACTTGTCGCTAAGGGTTATCTGCAAGTTCAAGGGGTTGACTACGATGAGACTTTCTCTCCCGTAGCGAAGCTGAAGTCCGTCCGAATCATGTTAGCAATTGTCGCATACTATGATTATGAGATATGGCAAATGGACGTCAAAACGGCATTCCTTAATGGTTTCCTTAAGGAAGAATTGTATATGATGCAGCCGGAATGTTTTGTCGATCCTAAGAATGCTGACAAGGTGTGCAAGCTCCAACGCTCGATTTACGGGCTGGTGCAAGCATCTCGGAGTTGGAACATTCGCTTTGATGAGATGATCAAAGCGTTTGGGTTTATGCAGACTTATGGAGAAGCCTGCGTTTACAAGAAAGTGAGTGGGAGCTCTGTAGCATTTCTCATATTATATGTAGATGACATACTTTTGATGGGAAATGATATAGAACTTTTTTACGGCATTAAGGCCTACTTGAATAAGAGTTTTTCAATGAAGGACCTTGGAGAAGCTGCTTATATATTAGGCATCAAGATCTATAGAGATAGATCAAGACGCCTCATAGGTCTTTCACAAAGCACATACCTTGATAAGATATTGAAGAAGTTCAATATGGATCAGTCTAAGAAGGGGTTCTTGCCTGTGTTGCAAGGTGTGAAATTGAGCTCAGCTCAATGTCCGACCACGGCAGAAGATATAGAAGAGATGAGTGTCATCCCCTATGCCTCAGCCATAGGGTCTATTATGTATGCCATGCTGTGTACCAGACCTGATGTAAACCTTGTCGTAAGTTTGGTAGGTAGGTACCAAAGTAATCCCGGCAAGGAACACTGGACAGCGGTCAAGAATATCCTGAAGTACCTGAAAAGGACTAAGGAAATGTTTCTCGTTTATGGAGGTGACGAAGAGCTCGTCGTAAAGGCTTACGTCGATGCTAGCTTTGACACAGATCTGGATGACTCTAAGTCACAAACCGGATACGTGTATATTTTGAATGGTGGGGCAGTAAGCTGGTGCAGTTGCAAGCAGAGCGTCGTGGCGGGATCTACATGTGAAGCGGAGTACATGGCGGCCTCGGAGGCAGCACATGAAGCAATCTGGGTGAAGGAGTTCATCACCGACCTAGGAGTCATACCCAATGCGTCGGGGCCGATCAAGCTCTTCTGTGACAACACTGGAGCTATTGCACTTGCCAAGGAGCCCAGGTTTCACAAGAAGACCAGGCACATCAAGCGTCGCTTCAACTCCATTCGTGAAAATGTTCAAGATGGAGACATATATATTTTTAAAGTACATACGGACCTGAATTTAGCAGATCCGTTGACTAAACCTCTCCCTAGAGCAAAACATGATCAACACCAGAATTCCATGGGTGTTCGACTCATCACAATGTAACTAGATTATTGACTTTAGTGCAAGTGGGAGACTGTTGGAAATATGCCCTAGAGGCAATAATAAAAGGATTATTATTATATTTCCTTGTTCTTGATAATTGTCTTTTATTCATGCTATAATTGTGTTATCCGGAAATCGTAATACATGTGTGAATACATAGACACCAACATGTCCCTAGTAAGCCTCTAGTTGACTAGCTCGTTGATCAATAGATAGTCATGGTTTCCTGACTATGGACATTGGATGTCATTGATAACGAGATCACATCATTAGGAGAATGATGTGATGGAAAAGACCCAATCCTAAACATAGCACAAGATCGTATAGTTCGTTTGCTAGAGTTTTTCCAATGTCAAGTATCTTTTCCTTAGACCATGAGATCGTGTAACTCCTGGATACCGTAGGAGTGCTTTGGGTATACCAAACGTCACAACGTAACTGGGTGACTATAAAGGTATACTACGGGTATCTCCAAAAGTGTCTCTTGGGTTGACGCGGATCAAGACTGGGATTTGTCACTCTGTATGACGGAGAGGTATCTCTGGGCCCACTCGGTAATGCATCATCATAATGAGCTCAAAGTGACCAAGTGTCTGGTCACGGGATCATGCATTACGGTACGGGTAAAGTGACTTGCCGGTAACGAGATTGAACGAGGTATTGGGATACCGACGATCGAACCTCGGGCAAGTAACGTACCGATTGACAAAGGGAATTGTATACGGGGTTGCTTGAATCCTCGACATCGTGGTTCATCCGATGAGATCATCGAGGAGCATGTGGGATCCAACATGGGTATCCAGATCCCGCTATTGGTTATTGACCGGAGAGCCATCTCGGTCATGTCTACATGTCTCCCGAACCCGTAGGGTCTACACACTTAAGGTTCGGTGATGCTAGGGTTGTAGAGATATGAATATGCAGTAACCCGAAAGTTGTTCGGAGTCCCGGATGAGATCTCGAACGTCACAAGGAGTTCCGGAATGGTCCGGAGGTGAAGAATTATATATAGGAAGTGCAGTTTCGGCCATCGTGAGAGTTTCGGGGGTCACCGGTATTGTACCGAGACCACCGGATGGGTCCCGGGGGTCCACCGGGTGGGACCACCCATCCTGGAGGGCCCCATGGGCTGAAGTGGGGAGGGGAACCAGCCCATAGTGGGCTGGTGCGCCCCCCTTGGCCCACCCCCTGCGCCTAGGGTTGGAAACCCTAGGGTGGGGGGCGCCCCACTTGCCTTGGGGGCCACTCCACCCTTGGCCGCCGCCCCCCCTAGGAGATCCCATCTCCTAGGGCCGGCGCCCCCCCTTGGGGAGCCTATATAAAGGGGGGGAGGGAGGGGCAGCCGCACCCTTGACTCTTGGCGCCTCCCTCTCCCCTCCTACACCTCTCCCTCTCGTAGTAGAACGGCGAAGCCCAGCTGCGGTGACTGCTACATCCACCACCACGCCGTCGTGCTGCTGGATCTTCATCAACCTCTCCTCCCCCCCCCCCTTGCTGGATCAAGAAGCAGGAGACGTCATGCTGACCGTACGTGTGTTGAACACGGAGGTGTCATCCGTTCGGCGCTAGGATCTCCGGTGATTTGGATCACGTCGAGTACGACTTCCTCATCCCCGTTCTTTGAACGCTTCCGCGCGTGATCTACAAAGGTATGTAGATGCAATCCGATCACTCGTTGCTAGATGAACTCATAGATGGATCTTGGTGAAACCGTAGGAAATTTTTTGTTTTCTGCAACGTTCCCCAACAAGCAGTCCTTCTCCTGGTGGCATATGGATCAGAATCTCTCCATAGCCTTAGACCTGAGTCCTTCCTTATCTTCATGTTCTCAGCTACTGTATGAGCATCATTGTGATCTGGAATTTTTGGCTTCAGCTTCCTCAATACATGTGACTCATCATCTTCTTCTTCCATTTCAGCTTCAGGCACTGGGGCCTTGTTCTTCTCCTCAGCAGGGATGTTCCTGGTGCTCCTCTTTGGTTTTGGCTTTAGAGCTGCAGCTGCAGCCTTTGGAGCAGTCTTAGGCTTAGATGGAACAGCCCCTGCCCTGATGGCATCACCCATAAGCTTCTGAGCTTTGGGTGCTAGTGCAGCATCTTCTTCCTCTTCCTCTTCAGAATCTCTCATGATTGAGGATCTCCCAAGCACTCTGGCAGTGGTCTTCTTGACCCTCTCTTTCCTCTTCTTCTCTGCCACAACCTGCTCTTTGGGTGCAGATCCCAAAGTCTCTTGAGTAGATGCTCTGGCCTTAGACATTGGAATTCTCTTGGCAGGAACCTTTTGCTTCATGCCTGGCTTGGTGGCAGCAGCTGTGCCATATTCCTTCTTCGGGACTTTTCTCTTTGAGGTGGTTTCTTCTTCCTCAGCCACATAGTCCTCATCCTCTGACTCTGAAGTTCTTTTCTTGCTGGCCCTGGTGGCAGCTTTGGGTAAGTTGCTTGGGGTGCTCCTGCTGCCATCATCTGAGCTGCTAGAGGGACTAGTGCCCTCACTTAAGTGAACCTGCTCCTCTAACTTGTTCTGGTTGTCACTCTGATCAGACATATTGCAAACACTAATAGCAGACCCTGTGAATAGATATAGATGAGATAGAGTGGATAAGCATCACAAAATGCAGAGGTTTTTGCAAAAGAATGAGTCAACAACTTAGTTTTAGTTCTCCACAGAAAGCATTTCGGATCAACCGATCTGTAAACTCGGTGATACCGAAGCAGCTGTTGGAACCTAAACTAGTGAACTCGGTCAGACCGAGTCACAGTTTGGTGGCACCGAGACTGCTAGGGTTTCACAAAGTCCTGAACTCGGTCACACCAATTTGCAATTCTCGGTCAGACCGAGAATCACATGTGCAATGGCCTGAGCCAAATCGGTGGTACCGAGTTCCACAACTCGGTGGGTCCGAGATGGTTTCGGCGGAAACCTAACCCTAAATTTTCAATTCACGACTAAACTACGGAGTGTTTTGATTCGATAAGAATGATCTCAATCGTGGCAAGATACATGGCAAACACAATGTGCTAGGAATCAGATAGGGATAGCACAGTGATCGAGTTCATACCCTAGTTCGGCGATGAACTCGCTACGGCGGCAATGGCGGGGATGATTCCTGTTGACGGCGGCGGAGACCAGCGACAGGAGGTGGCTGGCGACGAGGAGGACGATCCGGAGACCCTGGAGGCAGAGCGGGCTAAGCGCGGATCGAGGAGGTTCAGAAAGTTTTCCAAAATTTGACCCATGGATATATATAGCCCGAACCTGTCGGTGTGACCGAGTGGAACAACTCGGTGGCACCGAGATTCATAACTGCAAGCAGTTACTGAAACTCGGTGTGACCGAAAAGTTCGAATCGGTTGCACTGAGGTTGAAAACCTAGATCGACTTAGTGATCTCGGTATGACCGAAATGGGTGAATCGGTCAGACCGAAACGCACAAAGAAGTTTTGGAAGTTTAAGTCTATGACGAATCGGGGACTCCGAGTGCTCCTCACACAGAGTGGTTCAAATTTGACTTGATCAAATTTTGTGATGCAGCATGAATAGAGTTTGAGACGAGAAAAGCATAGATAGCTAGAGAAGGTTCTTAGGCATTCTTTTCCATCCACTTGGCCAAAAGAAAAGGAAACCAATCAATCAAAACAACAAGTGGATGTCCTCAAATGAGTAAATTATGCAACCAACATGCTCACACAATAAAATGGCAAATGAAATATGTGGCAAAGCATGCACAAACAATTCTAGCATCTATCAAGCAATTGGCGATGACAAGATCATCTATATATGAGTATATTGACTTAGGAGTCAAATGAGAACATTTGATCATAGGTCATACTCATCGTTTAAGCACAAGTGGGGTTACCACTTTTACATAAAGTGTTGTTGTGTTCACACCATCAAAGTTGCTTTAACTCAATTGTTAGAGTAAAGCTCCCCCTAGATGTGAGATCCCCCCTGAGAGGGATGAACTAACCTTGGGTTTTGTCGATGATGACTTCATGTAGGTGTTGAAGATGTGGATGCTCTATGTTGATGTAGATCATTTGGAGTTATCCTTTGGAGTGAGTTGCACTTTCAATACCTACACGGGTTAGTCCCACAAGGAACAAACAAGGGTATCCATAGACATAGAGTGATGCACACAAGATGATGTCTATGAAAGCTTTAGGTTACCTTGTCCCTTTTCTTACCAACAAGAGGGTTTGTGACTCCTTGAACTAGTGCAAGATGTGGAAGTTGATTGCACTTGTTCTTGCCAAAATGATAAGAGTGAAGTATATTGGCGGAGTCACCCTCAAAAACTCTCTAGTTCTTCTTCTTCGGGATCCACACCATCTTGATGGGAATCCTCAGAGTTGTAGTTGTGCTTGATGAAGTGGAACTTGATGTAGTCTTGGGAACCCACTTGACCAAGGCCTTAGGAGCTTCTTCAAATGCATCAATTTCCTCTTGAAGCTTGTCCTTGCCTTTTTGCTTGTGGTCTTGTGGTGGAAGATCATCTTGAGCTTGTGTCCCTTTGGATGAAGTAGGATCATACTTCTCTTGTTGAGGAACAAACTTCGTCTTGGGGTATTGATCTTCTTCCCACTCAACTCCATTGGCGTTGAACTTTCATTCAAAACCAATATCTTGATTCTTCTGATGCCTTCCTTGCTTGCGTACAATTTCCTCGAATTGCTTACTCCCGGCAAGGCTCTTGTAAACACCTTTCTCTATAATTCCCTTCAATAAGCTATTTTCTTGCTCAAGTGTAACTTGGCTAAGAGAATCATTAGTGGAATCAAGAGAACTACTAGAAGCAACAACATTGGATTTAGCATGATTATTGTTACTACTAGAGGAAGAATCTTTCTTGTTCTTGTTACTAGGCTTGACTTGAGGCATGTAAGTGGATAAGAGTAAACACTTGGCAATGTAAGAAGAACTTTTCTTGTGAAGATCATCATTGATTGCCTTTAAGAACTCATGCTCTTGCTCAAGGTTGAGCTTTTCAAAACGTAATTTCTCATGAGTCCTTAAAAGTTCTCGATGATCTCCTAAGATAGTTTCATGAGCTAACTTAAGAGTGTTTAGTTCTTTAGTTAGAGACTCAATCTTCTCCTTATCATTGTCATTCGTTTCATCATAGTATTCATCACTATAGTTGTCAACAAGTAACTCATCATCACCTAACAAGTCATCTTCATCACTATTGAAATCAACATACTCGGGGTGTGATACCTTTGGACCTTTGGCCATGAAGCATCTTCCAATTCCTTCATTTGGTGAATCAAATATGTGGTAGGAGTTGGTTGACACAAGTGCTAGTCCGGCAACACCTTCATCTTGAGTATATTCGGAGTCGGAGTGATAGCTTCTCTCGGAGTCATTGTCGGAGTCGGAGCCGGATACCCATTCACCAACATGAGCTTGATGTCTTCATTTTGTGTATCTCCTTGATGACTTGTCCTTCCTTTCCGAATCCTTGCTTCTCCGAGGGTGTCTTCGTTCATATCGATCATCCCTACTCCTTCTCTCCCTTGATGGTGATTCTTCTCTTCTACTTCTTCTTTTGGGAGAATCTTCTCTTCTCTTGTGGGGAGCCGTACACTCATTGGAGTAGTGTCCGGGTCTTCCACAATTGTAGTAGTTTCGCTCTCGACTAGAAGATCTTTTGTCATTGTAGGACCTTGACTTGGAACTTCTCTCCTTGCTTCTACTCTTGTAGAACTTGTTGAAGTTCTTCACCATTAGGCTCAATTCTTCATTGAAGGTTTGTTTCTCACTTGATGATGTGGGAGCTTCACATGAGGCTTTGTAAGCACCACTTGACTTGTTATGGAGCTCCTCCTTATCCTTGAGTGACATCTCATGAGCAACAATTCTTCCAATGACTTCCGTTGGCTTGAGATCTTTGTAATTTGGCATCATTTGGATCAATGTGCATACGGTATAGTATTTTCCATCCAAGGCTCTTAGGATCTTCTTGATGATGAATTTGTCGATCATCTCTTCACCTCCTAAGCCGGCAATCTCATTTGTGACAAGAGCAAGACTAGAGTACATTTCAGTGACACCTTCACCATCCTTCATTTTGAACTTGTCAAGTTAACCTTGAAGCACATCCAACTTGGATTCCTTGACGGAGTCGGTACCTTCATGCATGTCAATCAAAGTATCCCAAATTTCCTTTGCATTCTCAAGACGGCTGATTTTGTTGAATTCTTTGGGGCACAATCCGTTGAAGAGGATATCACAAGCTTGAGCATTGTACTATAGCATCTTCAACTCATCCGCGGTAACTTCACGATTCGGTTCTCTCCCATCAAAGAATTCACCTTGCAAGCCAACACACACAATAGCCCAAACGGCGGGGTTATGTCCAAGAATATGCATTTTCATCTTATGCTTCCAACTAGCAAAATTAGTACCATCAAAGTAAGGACCTCTACGGTGATAATTTCCCTCGCTAGACGTCATACTCTCCTAGGTTGTGAAACCAAGGCTATGACCACCGAAAGCTATGAAACTCAAAGCAAATGGAGACCAAAGCTCTGATACCACTTATAGGATCGAAAGTATGTCTAGAGGGGGGTGATTAGACTATTTGACCAAATAAAAATCTATCCTTTTCCCAATTTTAGTCTTTGGCGGATTTTAGCTATCTTAGCACAAGTCAAGCAATTATAACACAATTCAAGCAAGCATGCAAAGAGTCTATGAGCAGTGGAAAATAAAGCATGCAACTTGCAAGAATGTAAAGGGAAGGGTTTGGAGAATTCAAACGCAATTGGAGACACGGATGTTTTTGTCGTGGTTCCGATAGGTGGTGCTATCGTACATCCACGTTGATGGAGACTTCAACCCACGAAGGGTAACGGTTGCGCGAGTCCACGAAGGGCTCCACCCACGAAGGATCCACGAAGAAGCAACCTTATCTATCCCATCATGGCCATCGCCCACGAAGGACTTGCCTCACTAGCGGTAGATCTTCACGAAGTAGGCGATCTCCTTGCCCTTACAAACTCCTTGGTTCAACTCCACAATCTTTGTCGGAGGCTCCCAAGTGACACCTAGCCAATCTAGGAGACACCACTCTCCAAGAAGTAACAAATGGTGTGTTGATGATGAACTCCTTGCTCTTGTGCTTCAAATGATAGTCTCCCCAATACTCAACTCTCTCTCACAGGATATGGATTTGGTGGAAAGAAGATTTGAGTGGAAAGCAACCTGGGGAAGGCTAGAGATCAAGATTCATATGGTGGGAATGGAATATCTTGGCCTCAACACATGAGTAGGTGGTTCATTCTCAGAAAATGTGTATTGGAAGTGTAGGTATGTTCTGATGGCTCTCTCCACGAATGAAGAGTGGGTGGAGGGGTATATATAGCCTCCACACAAAAACTAACCGTTACACACAATTTACCAATCTCGGTGAGACCGAATTAAGAAACTCGGTCAGACCGATTCAGCAAACCTAGTGACCGTTAGGATTTTCGGTGGGACTGAGATGCAACTCGGTAGGACCGATATGGTTAGGGTTAGGGCATAATGTAATCTCGGTGTGACCGATTACACAAACTCGGTGGGACCGATTTTGATAATAAGCTAACCAGAGAGTTGGTCAGGTAAACTCGGTGGGACCGATCGCTCATTTCGGTGGGACCGAAATGTTACAAAAGAGAAACAGAGAGTTTACATTGCAATCTCGGTGGGACCGATCGCTCATCTCGGTAGGACCGAAACGTTACGAAGGGAAACAGAGAGATTACAACCCCATCTCGATGTGACCGAGATCCCTATCGGTGAGACGGATTTGCCTAGGGTTTGTGGCAGTGGCTATGACATTTGAAACTTGGTGGTGCCGGATAGAGAGAATCGGTGGGGCCGAGTTTGACTCTTGGTTTAGGTCATATGTGGATGTGGGAAGGTAGTTGAGGGTTTTGGAGCATATCACTAAGCACTATGAAGCAAGAACCTCATTAAACAACACCTCATCCCTCCTTGATAGTATTGGCTTTTCCTATAGACTCAATGTGATCTTGGATCACTAAAATATAAAATGTAGAGTCTTGAGCTTTGAGCTTGAGCCAATCTTTTTGTCCTTAATATTTTGAGGGGTCCACTTTCCTCATCCATGCCATGCCATTCATTGAGCTTTTCCTGAAATATTAATCTTGGAATAACATTAGCTCAATGAGCTGTATGTTGTTAGGAATTACCAAAACCACCTAGGGATAGTTGCACTTTCATTGTGTTATCCGGAAATCGTAATACATGTGTGAATACATAGACCACAACATGTCCCTAGTGAGCCTCTAGTTTACTAGCTCGTTGATCAATAGATGGTTACGGTTTCCTGACCATGGACATTGGATGTCATTGATAACGGGATCACATCATTAGGGGAATGATGTGATGGACAAGACCCAATCCTAAGCATAGTGCAAGATCGTGTAGTTCGTCTGCTAAAGCTTTTCTAATGTCAAGTATCTTTTCCTTAGACCATGAGATTGTGCAACTCCCGGATACTGTAGGAATACTTTGGGTGTGCCAAACTTCACAACGTAACTGGGTGACTATAAAGGTGCACTACGGGTATCTCCGAAAGTGTCTGTTGGGTTGGCACGAATCGAGACTGGGATTTGTCACTCCGTATGACGGAGAGGTATCTCTGGCCCACTCGTTAAGACATCATCGTAAGGAGCTCAATGTGACTAAGGGTTGGTCATGGGATGATGTGTTACGGAATGAGTAAAGTGACTTGCCGGTAACGAGATTGAATGAGGTATTGGGATACCGATGATCGAATCTCGGGGAAGTAACGTACCGATTGACAAAGGGAATTGTATACAGGATTGCTTGAATCCTCGACATCGTGGTTCATCCGATGAGATCATCGTGGAACATGTGGGAGCCAACATGGGTATCCAGATCCCGCTGTTGGTTATTGGCCAGAGAGTTGTCTCGGTCATGTCTGCATGGTTCCCGAACCCGTAGGGTCTACACACTTAAGGTTCGGTGACGCTAGGGTTATTAGGAAGACTTGTATGTGATTACCGAATGTTGTTCGGAGTCCCAGATGAGATCCCGGACGTCACGAGGAGTTCCTGAATGGTCCGGAGGTGAAGATTTATATATAGGAAGTTGTCATACGGTCACCGGAAAGGTTCGGGGGCATATCGGTATTGTACCGGGGCCACCGGAGGGGTTCCGGGGGTCCACCGGGAGGGGCCACCTCTCTCGGAGGGCCTCATGGGCCATAGAGGAAAGGGAACCAGCCCCAAGTGGGTTGGGTGCATCCCCCCTTGGGCCCATGCGCCTAGGGTTGGGGGGGAAACCCTAGAGGGGGCGCCCCTCTTGCTTGGGGGGCAAGCCACCCCTTGGCCGCCGCCCCCCTCTAGATCTCATCTAGAGGGGTCCGGCCCCCTTCCTCCTTCCCCTATAAATAGAGGGGCAAGGGGAGGGCTGCACACCACATCAAAGGCGCAGCCCCTCCCCTCCCCAACACCTCTCCTCCTCCGTTAAGAGCTTGGCGAAGCCCTGCCGGAGTACTGCCGCTCCACCACCACCACGCCGTCGTGCTACTGTTGGAGCTCTCTTCCTCAACCTCTCCCTCCTCCTTGCTGGATCAAGGCGCGGGAGACGTCTCCGCTCCGTATGTGTGTTGAACGCGGAGGTGCCGTCCGTTCGGCGCTAGGATCATCGGTGATTTGGATCACGTCGAGTACGACTCCATCAACCCCGTTCTCTTGAACGCTTCCGCTCGCGATCTAAAAGGGTATGTAGATGCACTCCTCTCCCTCTCGTTGCTAGATGACTCCATAGATTGATCTTGGTGATGCGTAGAAAATTTTAAATTTCTGCTACAATCCCCAACAAGCAAAACATGATCACTCTTTGGGTGTTAATCACATAGCGATGTGAACTATATTATTGACTCTAGTAAACCCTTTGAGTGTTAGTCACATGGAGTGAACTAATCACATAAAGATGTGAACTATTGGTGTTAAATCACATGACGATGTGAACTAGATTATTGACTCTGGTGCAAGTGGGAGACTGAAGGAAATATGCCCTAGAGGCAATAATAAAGTTGTTATTTATATTTCCTTATATCATGATAAATGTTTATTATTCATGCTAGAATTGTATTAACCGAAAACTTAGTACATGTGTGAATACATAGACAAACAGAGTGTCCCTAGTATGCCTCTACTTAACTAGCTCATTAATCAAAGATGGTTAAGTTTCCTAGCCATGGACATGTGTTGTCATTTGATGAACGGGATCACATCATTAGAGAATGATGTGATGGACAAGACCCATCCGTTAGCTTAGCATAATGATCGTTCAGTTTTATTGCTACTGCTTTCTTCATAACTTATACATGTTCCTCTGACTATGAGATTATGCAACTCCCGAATACCGGAGGAACACCTTGTGTGCTATCAAATGTCACAACGTAACTCGGTGATTATAAAGATGCTCTACAGGTATATATGATGGTGTTTGTTGAGTTGGCATAGATCGAGATTAGGATTTGTCACTCCGTATATCGAAGAGGTATCTCTGGGCCCTCTCGGTAATGCACATCACTATAAGCCTTGCAAGCAATGTTACTAATGAGTTAGTTATGGGATGTTGCATTACGGAACGAGTGAAGAGACTTGCTGGTAACGAGATTGAACTAGGTATTGAGATACCGACGATCGAATCTCGGGCAAGTAGCATACCGATGACAAAGGGAACAACGTATGTTGTTATGCGGTTTGACCGATAAATATCTTCGTAGAATATGTAGGAGCCAATATGAGCATCCAGGTTCTGCTATTGGTTATTGACCGGAGATGTGTCTCGGTCATGTCTACATAGTTCTTGAACCCGCAGGGTCCACACGCTTAACGTTCTATGACGATTTGTATTATGAGTTATGTGATTTGATGACCGAAGTTTGTTCGGAGTCCCGGATGAGATCAGGGACATGACGAGGAGTCTCGAAATGGTCGAGACGTAAAGATCGATATATTGGAAGGCTATATTCAGACATCAGAAAGGTTCCGAGTAATTCGGGTAATTTTCGGAGTACCGGAGAGTTACGGGAATTCGTATTGGGCCTTAATAGGCCATACGGGAAAGGAGAGAAAGGCCTCAAGGGTGGTCGCGCCCCTTCCCCATGGACTGGTCCGAATTAGACTAGAGAAAGGGGGCGCCCCCTTCCTTCCTTCTCCTTCTCCCTTCCCTTTTTCCTATTCCATGTAGGAGGTGGAATCCTACTAGGACTCCACACTTTGGGCACGCCCTATGAAGGCCGGCCTCCTCCTCCCTCCATCCTTTATATACATGGCCAGGGGACACCCCATAGACACACAAGTTGATCATTGATCTCTTAGCCGTGTGCGGTGCCCCCCTTCACCATAATCTATCTCGGTCATATCGTAGCGGTGCTTAGGCGAAGCCTTGTTTCGGTAGCATCATCATCGCCGTCATCACGCCGTCGTGCTAACGAAGCTCTCCCTCGACACTCTGCTGGATCGTGAGTTCGTGGGACGTCACTGAGCCGAACGTGTGCAGATCGCGGAGGTGCCGTACTTTCGGTACTAGGATCGTCGATCGTGAAGACATACGACTAGATCAACCACGTTGTCATAACGCTTCCGCTTACGATCTACGAGGGTATGTAGACAATACTCTCCCCTCTCGTTGCTATGCATCACCATGATCTTGCGTGTGCATAGGAATTTTTTTGAAATTACCGCGTTCACCAACACTAGGCCTCATAGGTGTAAGCCTATCGGGGCTCTTGATGAATGCAACCTTTTTGACCTGGGTTTCGTAGGAGACTTTCACTTGGGAGAGAGGGAGAATCAGAGAGATATTAGACCCGATAGTTTGTGATCAGAGATGGAGCAATTTATTCTCGTTGGCGAGTGTCACAAATGAAATTTCTTCAAATCGGACCATAAAGCAATCGTCATTGACACAGAATATTTGGCAGACCAATGTGTTGCTCAGTCGATATGAAAAAAATTGAAGCTCGTTGGCTGGTGGAGCAATCAGTTGATGATGTTGTTGGACAGGCTTGAGTGTGCCTTTGTTTGACCCAGGTACTCTGGCCCAACGCGTGAAGGAAGTCCATGCAGCCTTGCACGCATGGGACATGAACGTTCTAAAGGATCCACAACGCTAATTACGTGATGGAACTCTATAAGGTTATTGCGGGACCTTGATCGAATGGTGACTATAAAGCAGCAGGAGTCACAAGTCCGGATTGAGCGGATCAATGAGAAAGGGGAAATTAAATATATACCTCCAGAGGGTTCATGCATATGCTTTCTTCCAAAGCTTTGCATCAATGAGACGGAAAATTAATTTCATTAAGAAACTGTGAGATGGGAATGGTAACCGGATAGAAGATTCAAAGGTTCTCAAAACTTGTATTCATTCGTACTTTCAACACTTGTTCACCAGTGAGTCAATTGGCAGTAATAATGACGTAATTGGGAAAGTTAAACCGTGTGTTACTTAAGATATGAATGAGGCTTTATGTTCCCCATACACTAGAGAGGAGGTCAGAAGGTGCTCCTTAGCATCGGAGATTTAAAGGCTCACGACCCGAATGGCTTGCACGCCATTTTCTTACGGATGAGGTTCTGTTTGCACCGAATTCAAGGCATATTCTAGCAGAGTGGAATGACACCATCATCATATTGATCCCAAGGTGGACAACCCTGAGGAGGTAACCCAATTTCGCCCATTAGCTTGTGTAATGTCGTTTACAAAGTTATCTCTTAAGTGTTGGCAAGGATACTCAAGATCATCCTCCCCGAGATTATATCTTCGAACCAACGTGCCTTTGTCCTAGGACGTCTGATCACGGATAATGTGCTTGTGGCGTACAAATCTTATCATACAATAAACAAGAGAAGGAGCGGGAGGAAGAGCCTTTGTGCCATTAAGTTTGATATGCATAAGGCATATGACAAAGTTGAGTGGAATTTCTTCATGACAGACTGGCTTTGATCCAAGTTGGGTCAGATTGATCATGGCTTGTGTAACCTCTGTTAGTTATCAAGTCCGGGTAAATGATGATGAAACTGAAAATTTTAGCCCTACAAGGGCTTGCCTCACAAAGATCCAATATCATCATACTTGTTTTTGTTGTTTCTGTTAGTCAAGCAGGTACAGAGGCCGTTGTCTGGACCAAAATCGCTTTGTTCCAGAAGGCAAGGTACTTCCCCTGAGGTGACCTTTTAAATGTAGAATTAAAAAGGTTCTTCGTACAAGTAACAGAGTATCCATGCGGCCATCAGTGCTTTAAGAAAGGTTATATTTGGAGAGTAGGTGATGTAAATGACATAAACATATGGAATTATTCATGGATCCCAAACAGTCCATCTAGAAAAGTGCTTACAACAAGGGGTAACATTTTCTTGACAACTGTATCGGAATTGATCAACCTAGATTCAAGGCAATGGGACCTGGAGCTTGTGAGGAGTTTGTTCCTGCCAATTGACGAAACTAGAAATTTAAATATTCCTTTTACAGTGGGGTACATGGATGATTTCATTGCTTTGAATTATTCAAAGACTAGCATGTTAGATTCGCTTATTATACTGACTGGGAGTACCAACATGGGAGGAAGTTGGTGAGAATGAATGCTCCCAGTTTGGCGGAAGTTAATCCTTTATGGGCGGAATTATGGAGCTTACATATTCCGGCGAAGGTCTAGATTTTGTGCTGGAGATTGCTTCATGGGACCCAATTCGCATCGATAAAATAAATTCAAATTCTAGTAGTAGATGAATAATTGTAAAATTATGTGTGTACGAGATTAGAATAACTTTGAGATAACTGACATAATTTTGTTTTTTCCTGATCAGAAAAATACATGAAAAAGGAGGTAGAAAAGTCTACCTTGCAAAGTGTCCTGCAAATCGCCATATCCAGATGAGTAGTCTTTGCTGTTTGCAAAATTCACTGCAAATATATCAAGCATGACATTTTCCTTTGCTCAAGAGTTGCTGGAATATGGGAACACTTAGGTATTTAGACTTCTATTGCTGCATCTTGCGGGTTGGAGAACACGGACTCTGGCGCTCTGGAATCGATCCTTAGAGGCCAAGTCGTCTGGTATTCATGCCTACTCGATGTTGGCTTCAAGAGACTGGTGGCCACGGCCTGCTGGTACATGTGGTGGGAACACCGATGGATTGCTCGCAACGAGCCTATTCAACTTCCGGTGTGATCAGCTAAGGGTATTGATGCGGTCTTACTTAACTATGAAAGAGGAGCGAAACCAACTAGCAAGATCGGAGGCATGGACGGGACTACCGCATGAAGGCTATGTGAAATTGAATATTGATGCAAAATTTTCCGTTGAAGCTGGGTCCAGTGCCTTGTGTGCGGCCATTCACGACGACCAAGGCAGGTTCACATATGCTAGTTCATGTGCTATAGAGTATGTAGCAGACGCCCCCATGTCCGAAACATGTGCCTTCCGGGACGGTTCAATTATGGTAGGGAACTCAACAAGGTTATTAGATGTGATTGAAGGAGCTATAGGCCTCGCAGCAACTATCTATGTGGAATGCACCTTTTTAGCCTGGAGTTTTTCTAATATCCCGTTTTCATTGTCCTAAGCTCTAAAAAAAGTAACAATGCAGCTCATTTGCTAGCTAGCAATGCGAAAGGATCTTTGTCCATGATGTGGCTGATGAATCTGCCTAATTTCAGCGTAGAAGCTCTTGCGAATGATGTAAGCCTATTTGACGGTTAATAAATGAGTGTACCTAGGACACATCTAGATGTGACATAACTATGTCACATCTAAGTTCTGTTTGTAGCTCTCTTGTTTTTTTGTTTTTTTGTCCGATGATGATTTTTCTTTCGCGCTGGTTTCTTTTTATGGGACAATCCTTCACGCCTGGTGCCCAGCTGTGTTTTTCTTCGTACAGGGTACCCCCAACTGGCCTAGCCCATTTTGCCCTTCGAACAGTAAAAATAATGAAATAGTAAAAAAACTAAGGTTAACATAGATCGAACTAGGGACCTGACAACTTACCTGCGCTCCCCACTAACTAGTTGACATGAGTAGATTACGTGTCCCAAAAGGTACGACAACATTAAGAAACCATCAACAGCGAGAAATTAGAGACCGGTTTTTGAAACTTCAAAATACATTTTTTTTCTTTCAGAAAAGTGAGTATTTTTAAAACACGGACCTTTTTTATTTTTAAATACTTTGTAAAACCTCAGACATTTCATGAAAATGCAAACCTATATTATTATTATTATTATTAAATCGGAACATTTTTTAGAAGCATGAACATGAACATTTTTTAGAAGCATGAACATCTTTTAAAACTCCGAACAAAATTTTAAAAATGCGAACATTTTTTGAATTTGTGTAAAAAATAGAACCATGAACATGAACATGATTTTTTTCCAAAATTTGCGTACATTTTCGAAACACAAGCATTTTCAATTTTTTTTAAAAAGAAACATTTTGTCATGGATGGGTGGCTGTTTGTTTTCGGTCCTCAATGAGAGAGCCATGCTAATCTCTATCATGGTTGCACAAAAAATCATTTTACTTTCCAATAATTTGTATCAATGATTGTCTTGGAGAGAAATAAAAAAGGTTAAATTTAACATGGAGATCAAAGAGTTAGTTGCGAGTCAATGGGTTGACTTGCAACTAGGACCCTACAAACATTTGCCCCCTAGTTGCGAGTCGATGATTGACTGGCAACTTGGCCCCTACAAAAATTTGACCCCTAGTTGCGAGTCGATGGTTGACTTGCAACCGGGCCCCTACAAAGATACGCCCCTTCCCCCTAGTTGCGAGTTGATCATTGACTTATAACTGGGGTAACTCCAAAAAAGTGCGATGCATCCTAGTTGCAAGTTGATGGTTAACTTGCAACTGGGCCCCTACAAACATACGTCCCTCCCTAGTTGCGAGTCGATAGTTGACATGCAACTAAGGCCACTACAAAAAAAATACAATACATCCTAGTTGCAAGTCGATCGTTGACTTGCAACTGGGGCAAATACAAAAAACTATGACGCGTGCCAATTGCAAGTCGGCGATGAACTTGCAACTGGGCCCCTACAAACATACACCCCCTAGTTGTGTGTCGATGATTGACATACAACTGGGGCTACTGCAAGAAAGTACAACACGTCCTAGTTGTGAATCGATGGTTGACTTACAACCAAGCCCCTACAAACATACACCCCCCGATAGTTGTAAGTCAATGGTTGGCATGCAGCTAGGGCCACTACAAAAAAGGACGAGGCGTCCTAGTTGCGACTCGATGGTTGACACTCATCTGAGTAAATAAAGACATACGCCCCCTAGTTGCGAGTCAATGTTTGACATGCAACTAGGTCACTACAAAAAATTACGACACATCCTAGTTGCGAGTCGGTGGTTGACTTGCAACTGGGCCCCTATAAACATACGACCCTTCCCCTAGTTGCGAGTTGATAGTTGACTTGCGACTAGGGTAACTACAAAAAAGTATGACACGTCCGACTTGCGAGTCAATGGTTCACTTGCCACTGCCCCCTACAAACATACACCCCTCCTAGTCGCGAGTCCATGGTTGACCTGCAACTAGGGTCACTACAAAAAAAATACGATGCATCCTAGTTACGTGTCGATAGTTGACTTGCAACTAGGCCCCTACAAACATACGCCCCCTAGTTGCGAGTCGATGGTTGACATGCAACTAGGGCCACTAAAAAAACATGACACATCCTAGTTGCAAGTCAATGGTTGACTTGCAACTGGGTTCCTACAGACATACGTCCGCCCTACTTGCGAGTCGATGCTTAACTTGCAACTAGGGGCCCTACAAACATATGCCCCCTCTAGTTGCGAATCGATGGTTGACTTACAACTAGGCCCCTACAAACATACGCCCCCTAGTTGCGAGTCAATGGTTGACATGCAACTGGGGCCACTACAAAAAAGTACGACGCATCCTAGTTGCGAGTTGGTGGTTGACTTGCAACTGGGGCAAGTAAAAAAAGTATGACGCGAGTCGATGGTTCACTGGCAACTGGCTCCCCACAAATATACGTCCCCCTAGTTATGAGTCGATGGTTGACTTCAACTGGGCCCCTACAAACATATGTCCCCTTAGTTACGAGTCAATGGTTGACTTTTAACCAGGGTAACTACAAAAAAGTTTGACATGTCCCAGTTGCGATTTGATGGTTGACTTGTAACTGGGCCCCTATAAACATACGCCCCTCCTAGTTGCGAGTCGATGGTTGACATGCAACTAGGGTCACTACAAAAAAGTACAGTGCGTCCTAGTTGCGATCCGATGGTTGACTTGCAACTTGGCCCCTACAAACATACGCCCCCTAGTTGCGAGTCAATGGTTGACATGCAACTGGGGCCACTACAAAAAAGTACGAAGCGTCCTAATTGCGTGTTGATGGTTGACTTGCAACTAGGCCCCTACAAACATATGCCCCCTAGTAGCAAGTCCGATGGTTGACATGCAACTGGGGCAACTACAGAAAAAGTAGGACACGTCCTAGTTGTGAGTTGATGGTTGACTTGCAACTAGGATCCTACACACATACGTCCGCCCTAGTTGCGAGTCGATGGTTGACTTACAACTAGGGGCCCTACAAACATACGCTCTCCTCTAGTTGCGAGTCGATGGTTGACTTACAATTGAGCCTGTACAAATATATGGCCCCGTAGTTGCGAGTCGACGATTGACTTGCAACTTAGGCAACTATAAAAAAATCAATTTTTGTGATGACTACTTCCAAATAAGGTGACTAAAAAAACTACAAATAGCTCTATTCTAGAGTCGAGGGGTTTACATACAAACTAAAATCAGGATATATTGTGTGTGAAAAAACAACTAGGCAAACACTTGCTTACGCAGTATATAAAAAGATGACATGGAAAAAAGAGTGCATGAAACAAATAGGGGAAAACCAAGAAACAACATTCCCTGCCATCTCGAAGCCTCAGATCCGCCAGGTCAGGTCGTCTCCTTTGGATTCGAAACAAAACAATAAAAATGGAAGAACACAAGAGGGGAGTGACGACTCGAGGGAGGCTGCCGTATCGATGTAATATTCTCTCGGCTACACTCTTTGTATTCTAAAAAACACAAACAAAGGCAACGTAGCCTAACATAAAAAAAAAAGAAGGGAAAACAGTCCTGCTCCGCTGTAGGCCTCTCGGCCCGACAGACTCTACAACGCGGCCCCGATCGTTCATGACACGGGTGATCACTCTAGCGCGAAAACAAAGACACATTGGATCGGACGGCTGGACATCTAGATGTGCGATCACTAAATTTTGTCTAGATGTATTTTAGCAATCCCGCTCAAAAAACTAAGAAAAAAGAAACACAAATACGGAAATGACCGAAAAACAAATGGACAAGGATGCGTAGATCGCTCGTGCTGGGACAACAAACTACACGTGAGCCGTGCTAAAAATATGAATATTGAAAATTGCATATATATAGAGACAGAAAAAAAGCAAAAACTTGAGCATCACAGCCTAAAAAAACAAAAAGGAAAAAAACCAAGCCTAAAACACACAAGAGAGGGCAA